>NW_010367947.1:204329-208919 GCF_000414095.1 Morus notabilis | reverse complement strand
CCTGCTGAATTTCCGTACACATCAAAGGTTAAAAAAGTTCAAAGATTTTAATTGTATGTTTATATATACCCCCATTGAATGTTAATATTTTTTTTCCCCTGTTTCAGTTGATTCTTTTGTTTCAAAAGATTGAAGGAGTAGATGTATGCATTTTCAGTATGTATATCCAAGAGTTCGGCTCAGAATGCAGTCGGCCGAATCAGCGCTGTGTTTACATCTCTTATCTTGATTCAATCAAGTACTTTACGCCTTCTATACAGACATCGAGTGGAGAAGCTCTTCGTTCACTTGCTTTCCATGAAATTTTGGTAATTTCTTCCCTGGTTAATTTCATTTATAGTCTCTAAACTATATATAAGAAAAATCTTATTCTGGTTCCTGATTTTCCATTTTTCTTCTTTGACTCATCAGATTGGTTATATCGATTACATCAAGACGCGAGGTTTTACAACCTGCTATTTATGGGCTTGCCCTCCTGTAAAAGGAGATGACTTCTTCTTCTATTGTCATCCAGAGACTCAAAAAATTCCCAAGTCTGATATGCTACGACAATGGTTTGTCTCTGCATATATATATTTGTCTATATTTTTCTTATTTGTTTTTATGTGATGTGGGAACTTTTGGAATAATGAAACCATCAGAATCTAAACCCTGGTGACACACTCGCACACCCAATCAGTTGAACTAGCCTTAAGTGGCTACATGTCTTTCTTTTAAACGCACATACACGAGTTAATATGATTATCATTATTATTATTTTTATGCTTTGCGTTGTTCCAAACGTGTGCATGCAGGTATCACTCAATGCTAAGAAAAGCAACCAATGAAGGAATTGTGGCCAGTCATACTAATTTATATGATCATTTTTTTATCGCAACTGGAGAAGCCAAGCACCGCAAAATAACAACAACTCGCTTGCCGTATTTTGATGGGGCCTACTGGTCCGGAGCTGCTGAGAATTTTGTTAAGAATGTTGAAAAGGAAAACAAGGAAAATGCTAGCAAGAGGAAGACAAAGACAACTTTAAAAGTCACGGGACACACGAATTCTTCAGATGTTGTCACTAATAAAGATGTGTTACTCATGAAAAAGGTAATTAGATTATAAGATTTACTTGGACGTTAAGAAATCTTTTTCTTCAGCACAAGAAAGCACTAGTGTAATATTGTTATTTACTCGTTGCTTATTATTTTTCCCTCGTTTCTTTTGCGTAGCTGGGGCAAGCCATTTTACCCTACAAACAAAACTTTATCGTCATTTTCTTGCAGTCTGTCTGCACAAATTGTCGTGAACCAATACTATCTAGGCAGGGATGGTTTTGCAATCAATGCAAAGATTTTCATATATGTCAAAGGTAAATTTTCGCTCAAAGTATCCCTTTCGCTCGAATGTTCATATTCTTCTTTCGTATTAAAATTATGTATTTTTAAGTGCTTGTATTTAGTTTTGCTATGCCTTCATAAGTTGTTCTAATTTGCAGATAAGTCGCTTAGTAAGTAATAGTTAATATGATGTGTCACAATTATTAATTTTGTACTCGTACTGTTTGTCTCAACATTTTATATACAATTTCTTCTATTATGATAACAAGTCCAAGCAACTTGATTATGGACTAATAATTTTCTATATTTCACTCTTGCAATTTGTGCTATTGCAGATGCCATGACATAGAGCAATATCTTTATTCCAATAATACGCACATTTCAGTCAAAGGGGAACAACATATGCTCTCCGAGGTGAATCTCAAACCTTCAATGTCATTCTCCATACCTAATTTATTACATTCAATTCTTACTCACTTTTATGACTTCCCTAATTTAAGGTCCTGATGGATGTTCCTTTTGATACCAAAGATGAAGATGATATGTTCGATAGCGGTTTATTTGAGAATAGGTATAAATTCTTAAAATTCTGCAAGGACAACAAGTATCAGTTTGACTCGCTTCGTCGGGCTAAGCATTCATCAATGATGATTCTTTACCATCTCCGTCACCTCATTGTGCCCACTGCAGCTGGGACTTCTACAGTTAGTCACGACGCAAGGAGTAAAGTAGAACCAGAGGAAATGTTGGTATGAATTCTTATATTTGAGCAGACTTAACCATGTAAATAATAATACTAGATTGATATTTTTCACGCCTAATAACTTGGTATTCTAATACGTTAGTTACAATATTCGTTTCTACAACTGATTATGTCAATGCTAAGTTCCTTCTTTTTTTCATTTTTCTTTTGTTGCTAAATTTGTGCAGAGAATGAAACTTTTGCAACTTCTACAACATGCAAATCAATGCCAGTCAACCAAAACGGAGCGTTGCCCTTACAAACACTGCCATAATATACAAGCCACGTTCCTCCATGCTAGCATGTGCAGGGTTAGAACCACTGGTGGCTGCACAACATGTAAGAAGATGTGGTATTTGCTGATTTTGCACGCAAAGAGCTGCACACGACATGATTGTCGAGTATCGCATTGCAAGTATGTGTTCATACTTCCTTGAGTGCTATCTATCCTAAATAAAAGATTGACTTTTTTTTTTTTTTCATGTGCTATCTTGTATCCAAAATGTAGCATTGCATGAACCGTATATAGATCAACTTTGAACGGAAGCTTACTTTGTTGATTTTGCAGGGAACTGAAGAGACATCCTGCATTAAAATGCGAGACTCACAGAAGAGCTTCAATCGCAGAATCAGATTCAAAGATATTTCAAGTTACAGATTCTCTAGGATGGAAACAGTTGGCCTGACTGAAGTGATCATCCCTCTGCTGTGTTAAAAGGGAGGACTGTTAAGTCATAGCAGGATTTGAAATATCTCGTTCACTTTAAACGTCTCTCTGGATATCTAAATCCTCCATGCCTGAAGACGGGTACGACGAATTTGTAGAGCTATACCCAATCAAGTGGAGCTTTCTGATGTGTGTTTCTTTTGAACAAAAATGGAAGTTTCTCTACCTCAAAGTTTGTACAATTAGTTGGTTCCTGACTTCCTTCAACTTGTCCGTACTTGGCTTGTAATTTGTTGAGGTCAGATTTCGCACCTCATCTCTCCCTTTTCATATGACCACTCCGATCGACTCGAGAAGACAAATGACCGGCCAACTAGAAACCCGCCTCGAGAGAATCTCCTAGAAGGAGAAGACCAATCTTCCAAATTCCTAAACAAAGGCCAGAACCAAGACCAAACTCGAGAGGGAAGTTTCCCAATCCAAATAAAGAAACAAGCAACAAGGAAACTGCAATCTCAAGTCAACACAAGATCAACTACAAAATTGGGAAACAAGAAGGGATCAAATCAGCTCCTTTACGTAAGGATTGGTACCACAAATTGGGCATCTCTTGGACCATTTACCACTCTGTATTTACTGCATATTTCTCTGCAAATCTCATCTCCTTACTCTCCTATTCATATTCTCTATTGTAATTGTACCTTTTCTACATTATTATAGTGAATCTAATATAAATTCACGTGTCCTTGTCTCTAATTTATTTGATTGCACTTTACATTTTCGTTATTAATTTCTGTCGACTTGAGGCCATCAACTAGCCGTTCCAGTTGATGCCCGGATCCGGTCATTGATCCGTTACAATTTAATTAATAGATTTCACCCTCTACACATGTTTAGAAAATAATACAAACCTATAAATACGACGTATGATTCTAATTTCAATTCAAAGTGAGGATGATTGATTAATAAATATTGAGTTTCTACTTCCTCTTCTTGAGTTTTTATTTTTCTTTCATCTCTCCGGCTTTCTTGTTCTTCTTACCCCTCTCTGTATCCAAATTCAATCTCTTTTTTAGTTTTATTAGTACGATGGTTTAAATTAGAGTGATTCTAATTTTAATTTTGAAATCAGAACCATGATTTATAATTTTAGATTCAAATCATGATTCTTAAATCAAAATTAGAATTATAGGTTTGAACCACCCAAAATTAAGAGAGTAGGTAATTTTAAAATCATGAGTGATTCATGGTTTAAAACATCAAATTAAGATTCAAACTTTGAATTAAAATTATACAAACTAAATATTAATTCTGAATAAGTCAAATTAAAACCATTTTTTATTTTTTATAAACAAATTTAAATCATATTCTGGATTCAAAATCATTATACCAAATAGCCACTTAGGGTCCGGATTGGATAGGAACCAAGGGAGTAGGCCTAGGACGGCTTGACTTTTTTTTTTTTTTGCCCCTATATACATACAAGTCCACTATACAATCACAAGAATCTTTTGCTCTTCCCTTTAATTGATAGTCTTCTTTTATTACATTTATGTTTATTTTTTCTCACTTATTTTTGTAGTTCTTTTACTTTTATTAACTTATAATAGTACGTAATTCGTAGTTAATTTTTTAAGGAATCCGAATTCTAACATTATTATTTTGAGAATAGTATTTGATTAAGTTAAATAGACTACACTTATTGTATTGACATGTTCATTTATCAAGATAAAGCTAAAAATAACAATGAGTTATTAAATGCAAAAGATTTTTCCTTTTATATTTAAGTAGCAATTGATTGAACAATTATGAAAATATATTTCAAAAAAAAAAAAAAAAAAAAAAAAAAAAAAAAAAGG
>NW_010367947.1:169490-204048 GCF_000414095.1 Morus notabilis | reverse complement strand
ATAAAAAATTAAAAAAAAATTTTTTAAAAAAAAAAAAAAAAAAAAAAAAAAAAAAACAAGGTCAGAAGACTCCAATTCTTATGGGTAAAAATGAAATAGTACTAAATCAAATAGGTGGATTCCAATTCTTGAAAAGGTGATAACTGATCCTGGGTTGTAAACTCTAATTTTAGAGTATAATCCTGACATCTGTGATCAAGTTCGAGGAGGGTATGCAGAAAAATCCTTATTAGTCTTGGGACTATAAATTCTCATCGACACAAGTAGCAATGTATAAGGAGATAACAAAATACATTTTTAAGTAGAAACAAGAAGCTAAATGAAGAAGAGCCAAAGATTAAAATGAACAAGCAGCTCAAACGAAAGGGGTAGATAGTCAATATGGTTATTAAGGAACTCACAAACGAAGGGGAAGAAGTAACATATGTCAAACAACCTTAGATTAGAAAATAAGGTTACGATGCAAATTACAACTCAATAAAACGACACAGCTTCAAAACAACTGAGGTCTTGACTTTTGAGCCCCACATCAACGTTTGATTTATGAGTTCAGAACCATAACTTATAATTCTAATTTTTGAAATTTAAATTTTTTGTGAGAGAAAAATACTATAACGAATCAAAAATCATGATCTTAAATCGGGCCAGAATCCTTAAAACAAATGGAGCATTATTTAGTTCAATTATGAGAATCGTGACCCTTTTGTTTCATCAGGTTGCTTTTAGCGTGTTGCTAAACTTGTAAGTGTTTTTGTATTATCGTCCTTGTTTATAAAACTGGCCATAAATTTTATGTAATGTAACGGAAGTAATTACACCATAACTACAAAGGAAGAAGCAACATAATAAAAGGGGAAAAAACTGGCATATAATAACATAAATCTGCATCATACAATTTTTAGTATTTACACTTGTATATATATGTATATATATACTCCAAAGTCAAAAATCCCTCCCGACGACCAACTCTACCCTCTTAGCAATATAAAGTTAACCATTTACACTTTTTAGCTCTTCAGACTATGAACCTTGAACATGTACTCTAAGAAGGGCAGACAATACTTGCTCGCCTGTTCTTCTGACGGCCTAAAAATGACCCTTTTCTGTGAAATCTTCGGTGTCGGATTATAACTGAGCCTTATATACAGTAAACAGAAGAGATAGAGACGTTATTTCAGGCAGACCTATAGATAAGTGTTTATTTACAACCACCAATATCTGTAAATGATACTCCAAAAACTTGATAAAAGTTGCCATCCATGATGTTAGCTGTACAAAACGGTGGATGCTTAACTGGTGGTGGCAAGATTTAAAATGCCTTGCTTGGTCAAAGTTGAGATGGTTCAGGACGAAGTAGCGGATGCCAAACTTATGCGCCTTTCTGCAAAGATGAATAGTAGAACTTCCGAGTTAGATCAAGACTTGGTAAAACTGATAAAGAAAAAAGAGAATGTAAATTCTGCGAAGTAAAATATAGGCTCTCCTCACCTCCAGTTGCGATGAGTTTCTCGACACGAGAAACTATGTGCTTTCCATAGGTGTACCTCTTCAGGGTATTCAGATGAACCTTAATGCGAGAAAGAAGCAACTCCAGACTCTCATCATTGCAGGTCTCAAGAACTTTTTGAACAACGTAGTTTCCAAATGGATCCTTCATCATGGCCTGAAAAATTTGATATTAGCAAGTCTGTGACTGAATATGATGACTTAAAGTTCGGAGACAAAAAACCATCACGCTGCACATTGGGGCAATATACATATACCTAGTAGATGCAAAGAAACATTGCAAACACAAGCAAACACATTGCGACCCCAATTAAGGTTACAAAACTGTAATTTAAGATCCCGTAGTAGTAAGGGATAGATGCTACAACAAAATGTATAGAGGATGCCAGAAAATAGAGTGACTTTAGACTGTAGAACTGCTATTAAGTTAAAAGATAGTGTATGGTGCAGCCTACCTGTAAAGGCTCATTTTCCTCAGTCGAACCCAGCATCTCGTTCACCAAAAGTTGGCGCTCCTCAGGGCTGCCAAAAGTTAAGCACTTTTCCACGACATTAGACGCAAACTTTTGCTGACTCATCCGTACAATTTGTCCTGCAAGTTTGCATATAATTGCAGACCTCTCATGCGGCTTTCCATGTTCAAGTACATGCTATCAAAGAAAAGTACGGAATCAGAAACATGATTAAGGGTTGAGGGTAAAACATGGCCAACGGGAAAAAAACGAAAAAGAAAAAAAAACAAAACACAACAAAACAAAAAACAAAAACAATAACAAAAAACAAAATTAGAGAAATCTTCTTTTGAAATATGTTTTCTTAAAAGACCAGGGAAGTAGTTGACTAATTGAGGAAACAAATGGGATGCTTCCAGTTGCATTACAAAGAAGGTACCAGCAAAGTTTATCATGTAATTTAAACAATGTTTTATTTCAAATTTTTAACTCTACTTCTTACAGCTTGGAAAAGAGGATCATGACTCGAATCATAAAGGCGAGCCTTTATCCATCCACAGCCTAAATTAAATTAAAATGTTGATATACTGACACTGAATTTCACATTAGGTGAACTAACTATATTTCCTTTGGACGTGGCTATGGTCAAGTAAAAGAAGTTCAGTTCCCGTACCAACCTGCAGATTATGCTTTAAATAAGAGATAAAGGTATTTGTGAATACCTGAATTACATAATTCCCATATTGGTCTTGTGCAAGAGTGCAAACAGATTGCATGATTTCATCCATGATAATTTGCTGTGTATTCGGGTTATCACAATGTTCCAGGACCCTCTGTTGCCAAAAAGAACAAAATCAGGAAATAGAAAACACACCCATATTCCCCAACAAATTGAAGCAATATGAAAAGCTATTACTTACCTGAATAACACGGCAGCCATAAGGATGGGTGGAAAGAGTAAAAACTTGACCATAAAAGGATGAGATAATAAACTGTATACGATCTTGAGGGACACACTCTATACATTTTTGAATAACATGATTGCCATTCTGATCACGTACACATTTCATAACTGAACCATCAAGCTCTGCGACCATTTGCGTCTGCTGATCCATGTCAACCACCTCCAAGGCCTGTGGCAAACGTTAAAGCATTATGACATGTTCATGGTCAAAGAAACTTGTGACATATCACACGAACATACATCTGTCCTAGAAAGAAACACGTTCTACATATGTAATAAATCTGAAAACATTGGCTTTGCTTATTCATACAATGTTGCAACAATTTACACAAGAAAATTTGATTGAAAAATCTTTTTCTCACGCCTTTTCTTTCTGAAAGCGAGGAAAATAGAATATCTAATCACCATATGAGAAGGAACAAAGTTGCAAGCATGAGTTGGAGATTACTTAAAAGAATTGTTGTACATATAAGTCTTTGAAGAAGTTGGAAGGAAGCGTCTGGCAAACAAATGCCTGTACTTTACGTACCCAGTTGGATATAATCCTAGGAACATGCCGCTCTTAAAAAGATTCTCTGAGTTCGTTCATTGTTTGTGGTAATTTTGCTAAATTGTTGGAGATCAGGGAAGAGCAGCATGTCTCTTATTTTATAAGATCTTAAAAAGGGCATTAACTTCAGAGAATTATAGATAAATTTCTGTCCTAGATTTTTTGCATACACAAGATAGTACTTAATTTCTCCATCTTTTTATTTTTTTCCATCCGCCCCAAAACTAATTAACCCTTGATTGTACTTTTTCCTTTTTTTTCCCAGTTCAAAAATTGACGTAAAGAGTAGGTTACAGGTAACCCTGTACCTTCCCTACCTCAACACGGTACCCTTCAGACCATTCTAAAATACCCCCAAAAACCATGCAATTAAGTTACTAGGAAAAGAAAAGAAAAGAAACGAATAAGGTCAGAAATCACCTTCTGAATCACTCTGCAACCATACATTTGAAGGCTCAGAGGCAAAACATGGCCAGAAAGTTGGTTGGCTAATTCCTTTCTTTGACTTTCAGTACCATGCTCGAAAAACTGCAATTTCAAGAACATAATTTAATAATAGTTCTGGATGAACAAATAAGAGAATTTTAGAGTATTTCTGTTATGAAAAAGCCCATACTTTCTGTATGACATAATTTCCAAAGACATCTGTCATCAAGTTACGTGCATGTGGAATCATCTCAGGGAATATCTTGGTCTTTTCTTCTGTTGTGGAAGTTTCTAATTTCTGCTGGATAAAACGACTGCCATACTGATCCGTACTGCAAATTACGAATGAAGGAAATAAACTCAAAATCTAAGACAACTTTAAAAGAGGAAAGAAACCAAAGAAAGCACAACATACCTGAATTCAACTACATGATCAACAATGTCAGAAAGGTCAAAAGACTTAGTCTTATTGTTCTTGAACTCATCCAATAAGGACGAGACGATCCTCCCCTCTAAATTATTGCCAATATCCGAGTTCCAAGAGCCAACAGATCGCCCCATTGAATTTCTCATCATCAAATTATTATGAGAAATTCTCTCATTTTGGAACATTGGACTACCAGATCTAACAGTAGGAAGAACCAAATTGCCCATAGTATTTCCCACATATGGTGTTCCAAGCCCATGCGATCCAATAGGACCAATAGCGTAATTATCATGACTAAAACCACCAGATTTACCTAGAAGGGACAGCTCTAAGCGTTCTCTTTGTTGAGCCAGTAAAACCTCAAGGTATGCTTTCTGAATCCCCTCCAAGTCTCCATGTGAAGTGGCAAATTGATTTTTAACCAGAGAAGGGTCATTCAGAGTAGTTGCAGTACGTGCAGCATATTCAGGACTTCTTTGCAAGAACTGAAGATAACGCGGATCGATAATCGGGGAATGCAGATCAGATAAGCTATTGATATTTTGTCCATTTTGAGTAGAAGCCAAACCTGAATCTCCTCAAAACCCAAGCGACCATGAGATAGACAGACACACATGAGGAAAAAGAAAAAGAAAACAAGGAAAGAATAAAGCTTCAATGCTAGACTTATGTTTCTATGATAGTTAATTTGATAAAAGTGAAGAAACAACAAAACTACCTGCGTCAAAATGATTGTCAATAGCTGAATTTCGCTTCTGGTTGGTAGGAAAAGCACCAGGCATGAACTCAAATCCGAAAGTGGTTGCATTTTGATTATATGCATTTGGTCCTTCCAAACTTCCAAATCCTGAAGAACCATACAGATTGGCAGAGGAAGAAGTCCTTGTAGGAAGGTTGACTTGCATAGTGCAATTCGTCTTAGAAGCATTAAGGTTTGTCACAATCCCATTTTTCCTAGCTAAATCAACATAAATGCCTGGACGAGAGAGATTTTCAGCATTGGCGTTCATGAGTTCCTGCTGCAGATTTTGTTGATGGCCATTTTTGAACAGAAAATCAGACTTATTGTCAAAGTTCAGATGAAGCTGAGACTGCACATGACTATTCACATCTCTATTTCTAACTTCTGACAGACTTAAACCAGATAGATTAGCTGCAATCTCAGTGAGCTCATTCATTCCAGAAGAATGACCATTTTGGACACTCAAGCCACGACCATTATTTTGCTCGATTGGGAAAACTCGGCTTCCCACAGGAGGAAGGCCAGAATTAGGTGATCTGCCAACTAGCTTTAGTTCAGGGGTTGTGCTCCTAGACAGTGAGGAGCCCGTTGCAGATGAAAAAGCATAAGGAGATGCAGTGCCATGGCTCTGAACTCCAGCAAGACCACTGGGACCTCTTCCATTAGGCAAGCCCTCCAAGAGTTCCACTCCATCACCAAAATCACTACAACTTGATGGGCGTGACAAGAAGCTGGACATGGAAGCAGGTCGATCAAGTCCTTCCTACAAATGTTGGTCATCAGCATAACACGAAAACCTTATAGGAAAAAGAAAAACATGGTAGCTAACAATTCATCAAGGTCATGCATGTTGCCATGTTGGACCAAATAACAAATTTATCACTCTTAACTGTAGAAGGTAAAAACCAAGGAAGTCAAAATGTATGAATCCTGCTTAGGGATCAAGAACCAGTGGATTATATCTTGGAAGCAAATCAAAAGGTATGTACTATAATTCTCATGAAAAAACAAATCTATATTTGAATACAGCTAACTTTAATTTTCATGTACATGAAAAAACAAACTGGATTTATCACGTGTCGTGGATCGAAACAACCTTAAAGAAAATCATCAAGATGGAAAATTACATAAACTGAAAAAGAAAAAGAACCAAACTCAATGAAAATGTTGAAGAGGGTCATAAAACTACATAAATAAAACTTCATCCAGAGCTATAAAACTAATAGGAAATCAAGACAAACTGCAACAATCACCTGTAGTATATCCGCAAAACTCTTCCTCCTTGCACCAAGCCCATTGCTTGACAAGCCAATCGAACTGTTCAAGCCTCGATCTGTCCACCCAGAAGAAGTCTGCCAGGAGTGATTACTTCCACTAGCATTCCTCAGTTCCATCAAATCATCCTCCGCCTGCTGCACAGAAAGCCCTGGCTGCATTGAGAAAAGCGACGAACTTTCGCCGTCCTCAATCCCCTTCTTCCTCCAGTCCCCAATTTCCCCAAACGAAGACCCACCAGCCTGAAATCTCTGCGCAATGCGCCAATCCTCTTTTGACAACAATGGCGGGGGTAATCGCGGGTTCATGTTATCATGTGAATAATAGTAAGAGAGATAAGCAGGGTGTGATCTAATCTCATCTTCCGATAAACCCCCATTGTTAAAACCCCTACTATTAGTATTAATCTCTTTAACGTCCGAGTTTCCGAAAAGACTACCAACAGCACTTAACGATCCCTCAACTGTAGGAGGGGCACTGCCACTCCTATAAATATTTAGATCCCTCTCTCGATCCATAACACTCTGATTTCGATGCTCTCGCAGAATCGATTCGATTTCGGTCTGTAAACTGTCCTCTAAACTCCCATTGGGTTCCATATTTTTACTCCCAGTGGCCCTGTCAAAGCTCTAGTTTTATCCTAAAAAAAAAAAGGTAAAAATAATGGAAAATCGTTAAGTAACAAAAGGAATTCTAAGATCAAACCCTAATAAATTTCATATTTCTCGCAGTCTAGTTTCTACCAATCAAATCCAACATCTCTGTAAAACAAAATTAAAGAACTTTCAATACTGCTAAAAAAAATTCAAACTCAACATGTCAATTATGTTCTACTTTTTCTTAACGCAATTATTGTCTACTTTATCAATACCAATAATTATTATTTTCTCAGCAACCAAACACACAACAACAATTAATCCGCAAAAAATTCAACCACCGGACAACAAATTCCTAATCTTATAACCAAAAAACCGATACTTCACACGAACAACTACTCCGAACCGATCATAATTGCGAAAATAACAGAGAGAAATTCCCAAAAAAAGAAAATGATAACTTGAAAGTTCGGCAAAAACATATATAAGATATACATACACATATACATAGATGAAATCATCAAACGGCTAAACGACGAGTCGTATTACAGCCGAGTTCCGGCGTGGAATCGAAGCTGAAACTTTTTTTTTTTTTTTATTCTGCGCGAGTGAAAACGACGAATTGTTTGTGGATGAAGACGGTGATTAATATGGGAGGCTCAAAGCTTATATAATAATAATAATTAATGATCCTTCAATTCGATCGAAAAATCTCTGGTTAAAAGAAAAATAATGTATCAACATTATTATTTACAAAAAGGAAAGAACACCAAGAGAGAGAATTCTTTTTCTTTTCTTTTTTTTTTACCCTTTTTCTTGTTTTGCACAGAGAGAGAGAGAGAGAGAGAGAGAGAGAGAGAGAAGAAAGAAATGAAGGAGGGGGATGAGATCGCGTGGGTGGGGCCTGAGATTCTTAATAAACGGTTTACTTTTTTTTCTTTTTTCGGAGGAACGGGTAGTGAATCAGGACCGTCGTTTTTGAGATGGATGTTGATGGACGGTCGAGAGGCTACGTGCATGGGTATAGTACAGTATTTATTAGTAATCTTTTTTTTTTTTTTCCTAAGCGAAGGGAAAAAATGAGTTTCCCTGTTTTTAGAAGTTTTGCATTAGGTGCTTCCTCGAAGAAAAAAAAAAAAAAGGAAGTTTGCATTTTGTGAAACAGGTCAGTATGGTAATAAAATAAGGGAAAATTAATTTTTTTCTTGGAAGGTAACATTTTTTTTTTCCTGAAAGGGAAAATCTGTTTTGTTCTAACTAAGCAAAAAGGGAAAGAAAAAAAAAAGTAAGTTTCCTGCATTTTGTGCTTCCTCAAAAAAGAAAAAAAAAGTATGCATTTTGTGAAACACGTAGATAAGGTAAAAAATAAAAATAACTAAATAAGGCAATGTTTTTTTTTTAAGAGAGAGATAATGTTTGGCTTTTGGACTTTAAAGTTCTTTCTTTTCTTCTTCTTTCCTGTTTTGTTTTTTAATTTCTCTATTTTCTATATGAGAACGAACATACATACGTGTAGGAGATGCAAAGGGATTCTGTTACTAAAAGTTTATATTTCCGAGGATTTTGGAATTATGGAAACTATTTTCATTGTTTTTGCGTTCAATACATTGGGACATCTCCCGGAAATAATAGTAGTATTGAGTATGTATATTCTTTTTTTAAGGATTTTTTTTTTTTTTTTTGAGAAAATTTTTTAAGGAAGTCACGTATAAGTATATTCGTAGTATTGGTAATATGTATTTTTTAAGGTAATAATAAATTATGTGTATTGGCTGTAGTCTAATTCTAACGTTAAACCTTTTATTGTTGAGTTTGAGAGTTTAAATTCTCTCCCCCAAATTTTTTTTTTTTTTCTAAAAAGTCTACTGGGCCATAATACTCAACAATAATATTGAGACATAATAAAAGTAGGGAGAAAGAGAAAAATAGGTTAAGACTTGAGATGAATTAAAATTAATAGGCCAATAATTTACATAAGTTAATAAATATGTTAAATTACTGTTTTTATCCATAACTTGTCTGGTTATGAACCATAACTTGACAAGTTATTATCCATAATTCACGGTTTTTGTCCATAACTTGTCTGGCTATGAACCATAACTTGATAAGTTTGTCCATAACTTATCTGGTTATAAACCATAACTTGACAAGTTATGGCATATTAATTTCTATAACTAAAAATTGACCTATATACTTTTTTAAGCTTTTCATATTGACCTATTTTCTACTATTTTCGATAAAAGTAAAATGTACGACTATTTGGGGTTTAGGTTTGGGAGAGAATGTGACTCCGATCTCATATTGTAAATAAAATAAAATAAAATAAATAATAATAATAACAATAATAATAATATTTATAATAATAGCGAGTAATACATACTTTATATTCTTCTAATAACGAATAAGGTGTTGTAATATTTATCTTAGAAAAAATACATGCAACGAACTCCTTGAATTTTAGGCAATGTTGGATTAACAATTTTTTGCTTTTAACAACATGGACCGGCCAATGACTTTGTATTTTGATTTTTTTTTTTTTCTTTATAATGTATCTTTACTAAACACACTAGACTAAACCAAAGTCGGTTTTGCTAAAGTGATAAGATTAGGCGCATAAGCTAACAAAGTTTAGGCAATTAGACAGAAGAAGGGGAGATGTGACGTTATCTCTTGCAAATTGCCGTCTACATAAGAAAGTCCATGTTTTGGTCTGCCAACCAATAATTGTGCTACGAGTTCTAATGTTGTTTAGTTACGCCGCAAGTTTTTCGTCCCATCAAATGATATAATATAACACCGTACAAGTCTGGTACTATCATATGACATTTGTGTGATTTTGTTAAAAAAATTAAAATAAATTGACGAACGCTACCATTAGTGGTTAGTGCTAGATTGGTTAGTCAACAAAACCTCCCTATGCCCCTGCTCTATTTTCTCTCTCTGTTTGGCAAGATTGAAAACGACCACACTCCCTTTGGCGGGACGAAGACGACCACCATGCTCGGCGTTTCTCCATCTTCAGAGTATTGGAGGGGCCTGTTCAATTCAAGAGCAGACTCCTCGACACAATCATGGACAATATTCAGAGCAGAAATTTGTTGAGAAAGAAAAAAACAAGTATTTGATAATCCATTCTTATCAAGTGTGCCCATAAAGAAAAACCCTTGATTAATTAGACAACGACAACTTAATTGCTGGTGCCACTAAGAGATGAAAATTGACCTCAAGGCCAATTATCCTTTTGGTCGTTGCTTTGGGACATTGAAATCATCACCTAATCTTTTTGTCCTTTGCCAACTAGAATCGGCAAGTCAAGAACCACCCCTCTGATTCCTATACAAGTTTACACTAACGAATCCAAATATAAGTAAACAATGTCCACACCATCACAAACTAATAAAACAATTCTCAAAAATTTCATATCCAAAGGCCCTTTCATAATACTAATATCCAAGTTTATTCCAATTTGCAATTCAGCATTTACACTAATTTTCTATATGCATAAGAGGTGAGATTTTATGCAATTATTGAGTCTCAGCACAAAAAATAAAAAAAATAAAAAAAATAAAGGTGGGGGAGATAGATTGGTGTCGCTCTAACAAAGTGACTATTTGACTTGAACATCAAAGCATGAGAAACGTTGGTGGAAGGAGAGGTCTACCTCTATATTTCTACTTTGAAAAGTATATATATATATTAAAAAAAAGAAAAAAAAAAAAAAGATTTCAGCTAATGAAACTGTGAAAATAACTTTCCTAGCATACCGAAATTTACACTGCACACTCTTTTTCAATCATTTCACGAACTTCATTAATTACTAAATACGCTTTGTGTCCACCGATAACCTCAGCTTGTTTCTTGCCGTCCTTCCAGAGCTGTAAAATAGATAATCTTTCTTATGCAGAGCTTCTAATGAATCAACTAGGAAAAATAGACTAGAGAGAATAATCCAAGCTCCCAAAGACATAATAATGATGTGGAACTTACCTGTATAGTTGGCATTTTCTGCACAGATTTCCAAGCCCATGGTACACATGCATGAAAAAGATACAATAGTGAATAACATTGTGCACATTGGAACAAGCAATGGGATAAAGAAGTTTTATGAAAATTCCATTGCTGCATGTCAGCTATTGTCATTGAGAAATTATAGATAAAACATGTCATAAAAGTAATCGATTCACCAGTAAAGTCATATATTGTTTCCAAAGATCGTCAGCAAATGCGCTTGAAATAATCAAATTACGTTAAACTAGCTATTTCTGAAATGTTGACACAGATAGTGGCATTGCAATTTACCTGCTTAATATGTTCTTATCTTATATTTATTAGAAAATCCTTGTATTGATTATTAATAAAGTAGTTGGTTCAAAACAAAAATCACTTACAGTGACACCAGCACGAGCAACAAGCTTATGTGGAACCATGTTAACATCAACACAGTAGAACCGCAATCTACATGAAATCAATTTGATTCTTAATTAGAGTTAAAAACCAGCTAAAACACCATCATATATATTCTCATCCTCAACGAAAGAGGGATATCCTTATAATGCACGGCAAAGTCATTTTGCTCAGAAGATGTTGGCAGTCATTATTGCTCAGGGATTTATATACAGTTGACACTTGCAACATGTTGTCCTCAGTCCTCCGCAACCTTTACATTCTTTTAGTTTTTGGGATTGTTCTTATCATATTTAGGAACAACAAAAGAACTTGGGAAGGAATTACAACAGAGAAAGCTACAGGAATTCAATGCAACAGAACTCAACATTTACAGATTTTTTAGATCAATAGGAAACAGACCAGAGAAAGATTTCATTGTTATTTGGCATGGTCTATTTACACAACATTATAAGAGAGATATGACTAATGAAGTCATGGGGCACGAAGTGCATTGCACATGGTGGCCAAAGTCCACATTAAACAGTAGAACGGTACAGAAGTAAATATCAATTCTTCTACTTTTCTTCAACTTCATGTTAGTCTTACTTTCTTAGGACTTCTATGGCATATGGAACACCAAACTTGATGGTTCTGAGCTTAGGATTCATAAGGGAAAACACCATTTGGAGAATGAAGCATCATCACAAAATGATAGTGTTTAAGTAGTCCAGTGACAGGCTCCAGTTCGTTACTTTGCTTGGTTAGTTAGCTCGAATATGAGATTGAGTGCTTGTATGAAGTTGTCAGGCAGGTTGTTAGACAGTTAGAAGCGATTAGAAGATAGAAGAGGATCTGACTAGTGGCCAAGGAAAATTGGGGCATAAAAAGAAAGGTCGAGTAGCTGGTTAAGGAGGGAATTTACGGGTTGCTCGGTGGTCTGTGATCACTGAGTTGGGAGAGGGACAGGACTCTTAGAAATCCTGTCAAACACTTAAAAACATTTACTGTGAATTTCACTGTTCTACTGTTCTTTCACTGCGAATTTCCAGAAAAGCTAGGATTGAACCACCCAGTTGCGGAACGTGGGGTCTTCAAAAATGGCTTGTCATTGATTTGCCAAACAAAAACCAAATGAATACAAATTGAAATAAGACAAAATAGTTAATGCAATGGATGCAGGGAGCTCAAAATTGTTAGTTTATCAATCATCCCAAAAGCTTAAGCTGTTAAGATGTGGACGAACAATAATTTTATATTTTAACACTCCTCCTCACGTGTGGACTGGCCAATGGGCAATCGTGTAGATAAATTAATTAAAAAGCCCAACACGTGAATATTTAAGCTCGAGATATATTAAAAACCCAATACATGACAATTTTAAATAAGGATAAAGAGTGCAATTACGGAAGTTTGAACTCAGGACCTTCCGCTCTGATACTATGTTAAGCTGTTAGGATGTGACCAACAATAATTTTATACTTTAACAAAAATACAGTACACCAACTATTACTGAAGAAAACTTGGAGGTAAATAAGAAAGTGAATTCTCAATAATAAGAGAAAGAAACCAAAAAAGTACACAAACCTTGGATAGTAATCGGCTGCCAGCTTTTCCAATTTGGGTTTCAAATATATACACTTTCTGCACCAGCTTGCCATCCTAAAGACATACACAATTAATCCCCACTTTAAAATCCCATTTTTTATCAAATATTCATCTTGAAGAAAATGGGATAGATAAGCTTTGCAAAGCACAGAAACTAGAACTAAAATAATCACTAATGACCAAACAAGAACGAAAGACATTACTATTTCTAAAACTTTCCACACACAAAAATTCCAACAAAGCAAAATTTACTAAATCCTGAGCTAACATTTCCAAGCAAAATAAACCAGGAAAAAAAAAACCGCGTTAAAATAAAAAAGTTTCTATTTCTTCATTTTTCCTCTCTTTTTTTTTTCCTCTCTAACAGTTTTCCAGGCAACCAAACAGCAAACAAGAAACACCCACCAAAGAGGGACCCAACATCTCATCAGTCAATTTAAAAAAAAAGCCATAAATGGGAAGGAAAAGTTACCAGAGAAAAATGAGGGATTCGTCGAGTTGGTGAGCGTCGGCGATGAGGCGATCGAATTGGGTCTCGGAGGAGACGGGTGTAAGCTCCACCGACGCCGGCGACTCGTCGAGCTCCTGCAGAGACGATCCCTCTTGTTGGTTCCAAGCATTGGGGCGAACTGCGATTGCCCAATTTGCGCCTCCGAACCTCTCGAATTTACGCGAGCAGACCAGAGACGACGGCGATGACGATTTGGGATTGGAGCAGAGGACGAGGAATGTCCGAGAGGTTTCGGTGGAGGAGAAGTCACGTGACCGATCACGTGAGGTTGTGGGTCCGGGCATCAGAGGTCTGAGATTTGGGTTCAGTCGTACGGACATGTCGAACAAACAAGACGGAGATAGATATTTTCTTTTCTTTTCTTTCGCCTCGACAAAAACTGCCCACAAAAATCTCTCTCTCTCTCTCTCTCTCTCTCTCTCTCTCTCTCTCTGCTTTTCTGTTTCTCTGAAAAGAAAGCTTTGATCGATCATCGAACGATGGAATCGTTGACGATGCTGTGGGCTCAGTGATGACGTGGCAAATATCGGCTGTCTGGTGTTTACGTAGTGTGGACCCCACGTTCGGATCGGTTACGAGGATGATAACTGAGTTGACTGATTTAAGTTTTTAATTTGAATTGATATATGATTTTATATGAGAGTTTTTTATTATAATAAAAAAATTAAATGTAACTGTTTCTGAAAATTTTATAGGCCTCGCTCATTTTACCGAGTCAAGTTTAAAATTTGAGTTTTTTTACAGTAAAAAACTCTAAGAAATAGTCACATCTAACTTTTTTATTACAGTAAAAAGTTCACATAAAGTCACGTCTCAACTCAAATCAGTAAACTAAATGGGCCTTTAAGACAGCAAAATTTAAATTTTAAACTCGAATCGGTAAAATGAATGAGGTCTGAATAAGTTCATCTAGTTATCAAATGGGAACGTCAGCAACAATTTTCAATATGAAACTGGAAGTTTGAGTCAAGCTAAACAGGTCGGTCTGAAGCCCGTCATTATTAGTGGGTCTTAATTTTTCAGATCAGACTGAGATTTAAAACCTAAAAATTTATTTATACCGGGCCGAGTAATGTCCAAACACCCTTTTTTAAAATATATTTTTAAAAAATGTTTTATAAAATTTCAATCCGGATAGGGTCAGGTCTACGCTTTTTAGACTTTAAGACAAGACTGGACCAACCTCCGTTTTAGGAATGAGCAGGCCCAACCCGAATTTTACTTCTAATTCAATCTTTTTTTAGCGGCATGTACTCAGTTCAATTTTTGATATATTAAAAGAAAAATGAAGTAAACAACGTATTTAAATAATTAAAGTAAAGAGTGGGTTTTAAAATTATTTAAAATAAATAATAATAAATTAGAAATTTACGTGATAAAAAAAACTTTTTACATAAATAAAAAATTCAAGTGTCAAAAGATCTTTTAACTAGTCTAAATAAAAATTTACGCATCCTTTTACTATTATTTATTTTAAATATTTGAAAATATAATATTTATCAAATTTAATTTGATAATTATTTGCTACCATTTGTGTACATATAAATAGTGTCTGGTATGTCATACTTCGTAATTTATTAACTTTAACGATAAAGCAAAAAAAAAAAAAAAAAGTTAATAAGCATTTTATTTAAATTTTTAATTATAAATTTTTATAATTAAAACTTCTAAAAATATATCATATTTAATTTTTTTATTATATTTTAAAATTTTTAAAAAATATCGCATTTCAACTCCTAATTTTTTCAAATGGATACAACTTGTTTGATTAGACCTTTTTTTTCGCTTTTCCATGTGGCTCGATTTATGTCGGATAACTCAGGTCCCGTTCATTTCGCTGATTCGAGTTTAGAATTCGAGTTTTGCTACAGTAAAAAGCTCTCACAAACAATCACATCTAACTTTTTTGCTACAGTAAAAAGCTATCACATAAAATCACATCTCAACTCGAATTAAAAACTCGAATCAGCGAACTAAACGGACCCTGAAACTCTCACATTTAATGTCACAACTCAGAATAAAGAATGCATTGTACTGACTATTATAGCCTTATTCTCACATAGAGTCTAGGGATTTTGTTGTTTGTGATACTCCACTTCTCTTTCTTCGTTTTTGTTCTCTCTTTCTCTGCCTTTCTCTTTATGTTTGTCTCTTTCTTTCTCTCTTTCTCCCCTTCATCAATGCAAAGCTCCATCTCCCATTCCTTCACGACGTCGACGTCCGATCACCATGAGCCACCACTATCTCCTTCTTCGTCACAGCTTCTCTCTCAGATTTGGTGTGGAGCTTCTCAGATCTACACAGGCTGATGACATGCGTCCTCCTCGGTAGGACGACACAGAGGGAGATCTTCAGATCTCCCCTTTCATTGCAGTGGCGACATGGAGGACTTGTTGTGGCTGGTCATGCAAGGAATGACTTTGTTCTTATGAAGGAGAACTGAGAATCTGACGAGTTTTTTTTTTTTTTTTTTTCCTTTTTTGCTGGTCTACTTGTAGTTTTTTTCCAACCAAACTGTTTGTCATTTTTTTTTCCTGATACGTTGTTCAGGCGGTCGTGGTGCCACCATATATTGGCGGTGATCGGCCTGTATTTATAGTGGATACCGGTTGGTATCATGGTTGGATACCGGTTGTGTGACCTCATCCCGAAGCTGCAACGATCGCCTCCGCAATATTGTCGGCGGATCTTCGCCTTTCTTCGGCCATGGGAGGACAAATTTGAATGATTGGGGAGGGTCGCAATATAGTGCACCGCTCTTGAATTAAACAGAATCGATTCCCTAATTGAGAATTGTGCTTTTGATTTTTCATTGCTTTTTTGTGATTTTTTGTATTTTTTATTATTCCAGCAGCAACATGGCCGCCAATAATGGTGGTTACCGGTAGATACCAGTCGGTAACCATCCGGTATCTGGGTGGACACTGTGTAATGTCTGGGTGGCCACCAATAATCATGGAAGAAACTAAATTTTTAGGTATGCCGCCAATACTAGTGGTTGTCCGCCAAATACCATCGGCTATCTCGATTAGATACTAGTTTTATGATTGGATGTTGGCATTATCTCAGTCGCATATTGATATTGTGACCGGATGCTAACTCAAATTTTAAAAGTATACGTAGTATTCTAAAAATAGTATGATGTTATAATTGTAGTATTTGCTGTAATAATTTATGTCTCTTGACATGCGTTAACCCCACCTTAAAACCTATCGCAGCTACTTTTACAGTCTTATATGCTTATCATTTTATACACTAAAATTAGATAGACAATTTAAAACAACTCATTGAGAATTGTGCTTTTGATTTTTCATTGTTTTTTTGTGATTTTTTGTACTTTTTTATTATTCCAACAGCAACATCGCCGCCAATAATGGTGGTTATCGGTAGATACCGGTTAGTAACCATCCGATATCTGGGTGGACACTGTGTAATGTCTGAGTGGCCACCAATAATCATGGAAGAAACTAAATTTTTAGGTATGCCGTCAATACTAGCGGTTGTCCGCGAAATACCATCGGCTATCTCGATTAGATATGACTTTTATGATTGGATATTGGCATTATCTCGGTCGCATATTGATATTGTGACCGGATACTAACTCAAATTTTAAAAGTATATTTAGTATTCTAAAAATAGTATGATGTTATAATTGTAGTATTCTATGTAATAATTTATGTCTCTTGACATGCGTCAACTCAACCCTAAAACCTATCACAGTTACTTTTACAGTCTTATATACTTATCAATATATACACTAAAATTAGATAGACAATTTAAAACAACTTAGCCTTCCATGACACATAGGGAAGGAGTTCTGAAATAAATTGTGGGCTCCATTTAGTAACACCGTAAGTCATTAGAAAGCGTCGGTCTGAACCGACCAAGTCAATTTTCAGGAAAGAAAAATCGAAGATTGAGCTGAACACAAAGGGAACCGGTCGGTTCACTCACAAATAATGTTGGTTTTTAGGTAGTCGTGAACCTAATAATCAGACAATGAAAGGGCAGTGGGCGAATAATTTTGCTCTTTTCTTTTTGCACATGTTATCTGTATTGAGGGAGGCTAAGAGAATAAGTGGCAACAATAACCGTGGAGGTCTAGGGAGTAAGGAGAGCCTAGGAGCAACATACCAAATGTGAGATGTGTCTGGTGGAGATGCTGTAGTGCTAGGGTTATAAGTAAAGAAATGTGGGGTGAAAATAAGGGAAATATAGAGAATGAGCGTTTGGTTGGTAGATTCGTGCCATGATTCGAATCATGGTTCGTGGTTCGCTACAGTATTTCTTTTTATTACAAAAAACACATGTAAACCGAGAATAATTCTGAATCCATGAATCAAACGTCTCTCACTCCTTAACTTTTTTTGAGGAGTGAAACAACACTATTTTTGAGTCTCACATTTGACTCGAGGGCTTTTTTGTGTTAATTGGGGGTGAAACAACACTGTTTCACTCCTCAATTTTTTTTTATATACTATTAGTGTGAAAATATGCTCCGCACGTGTAGCCATGTGTTTATTATTACTACATATGAAAATTTTATTTATACATCAATTTAATGTTTTTAAGTATTTTTAAATGAATTTTTATAATTTTGATAAAAAAGAAACTCATTTTAATTTGTGGCACTTTGAATTGGAAAAGATATTTTGAAATGTCACATATTTAAAATAATATTTTAGAGGATCATAATAAAAGAAAATATTTAAATTGGGATGATGTTGAGTTTAAATCTCCACCCCACATTAAGGAAAGAAAAACATAATTTTAAAAAATATATAAGATTATTCGGATTAAAACAGGAATATAAGGTTGCAAGGAAAACAAAAAAAAAAAAAAAAGAGGAAAGAAAATAAAGCTAAAGAAAAAAAAATGTGAAGAAGGTCCAAAAAGCTTTCGCCTTTTACTAGTTGTATATGTATAGATTATGTATAATATATATATATATATATATTTAGAAAAAGAAAATACGGAACTCAGTCCACTTTAGTTCCAAACCAAGTCCCAAAACACCTACTAAACTTTTAACCACCCACTCTTAAAGTTGTTCGGCCAACTGAGCGACGAGATCGGTTATGACACGACACCGGCCCAAGCTGTTTTGTAAGCTGATTATCAATCGGAAGTAGTAGTTTCAGTTCACCGATTTTCGTAACAGTCCTACCACTTATGCATGAGTGAATTAGAGTAATACAACTTTGGAAAAAGAAAGAAAAGAGCGAGAAAATTAATAAACTTACTTTTAAAAATGTATGGATCTTATTCTTATTTTTATTTAATATCTTTTTTATTAATACGATTATTTAATTAAAAGAGATTCGTGCACTTTAAGATGATATTTATCTCTTTTTCTTTTAGAGTATTAGTTTCGATTAGTTTTAGCGAGTTATATTGGGATTGTTCTTTTGCAACGAAACTCAGAAAAAATTTAAATTCGAGTTATAATTTTATTCAAGTTCATGTTTTTTTGTAAAATTTGAGTTTGAACTCGAGTGCCTCAAACTCGAGTTTAAGTTTTTCCTTCAACTCGAGTTCAAGTTTTCCCTTCAACTCGAGTTCATAAACTCGAACTCAAGTTAATGAATAGTCTTTTTTTTATTCTTAAAATGTCATAACTTTTTAATTTTAATTCTGATTGAGATGATTTTTTTCTATGCATTCACAATGAAAAAACGAATAAAATCATACTCATATATCTTATTAAAATTTTTCATCATCATTGAGTTTTTATTAAAATACTATTTAAATATAAATTTAAGTTTTGACACACTCAAACACAAACTCAAAAAGATTCTCAATTCAAATCATAATTCAAATGTGCACATCTAAACACAAACTCAAGTTACAACTTCAACTTAAGTTAGAACTCAAACTCAACTTAAGATCTTTACTCAAATCATTCTAACTTAAAAATGTAAAAGAACAATTATTTTCATGGGGAAAATGGGTGAGAAAATGAAAGGGATAACATTTATGACATGGCACTGACTTGTCGAATTTTCTAAGGGTAATTTTCTTGTTAGGAAGCGACCGGTTTGATTCACCGTTTCCCATAACAATCCCATCATTTAATGCCATGAATGAATTAGACTAATGTCACTTTTAGAGAGTTAGTTTTGAGCATCGCTTCATTGGTTCTTGATTGGCTGCTTGGGGTTCTTGAGTTCTACTTTGTTCTAGGCCGTTGCTCTTTAACTTGTAGCATACTTGGATTCTGAAACATTTTCCATTTAAATTACTCATTTTTTTCGCTGATTCGAATTTAAAATTCGAGTTTTGCTACAGTAAAAAGCTCTAAAAAACAGTCACATTTAATTTTTTTGCTACAGTAAAAAATTCTCACACAACATTATATATTAAACTTGAATTAAAAACTTAAATTAACGAATCGAACGGTAAAGTCATGACATTCATTTTTGTTTGTGAGAAAGGCAATATTTAAGACGTACGCTGGCCACTCCATAACAAAGAGTTTATGACCATTGCGCTTTCGCAACTTGATTTTCTAGTTTCAAGTGTTTTTGACAAAGGAAAAGGAAACAAGAAATAATCACCAAACTTACCATATAGTTTTTATTGGTAACAAACATGAATAAGTCAAAAAATAATAATAATAAATTACGGGATTACAAGGCGGGAAAGGTGGGGCATAAGATCAAAATTGGATATTGTTAACAAAACAACAAAAAATAATAATAATAAAAAAAGGAAAACCACAAATATAATTTGAAGAATCTACTAGACTCCATAATGTTGTCTCTCAAAAGTTTCAGAAATGTCTCGAAAACTCTTCAACTCATCAAATTCTCTATAATTTTGGACAGGGCCGAATATGTCCCAAAAGCCGATGATATAACTCCTACTGTGATAATTATAATGCAAAGTGCTCCCTGTAAAAGGCAATATATAAATATATAAATAAATAAAAATATTTACACCAAAACAATTCAATTATAATTTGATACTAATTAACTATGTAATAAACATTAAATACCAACCTGAAAACGGGTTATTCTTCCTCTTAAAATGCTCAGGAAACAAGCACAAGGAAGTATCAAGGTCTGCAACAGAATTAGTTGTTAGCAATGAGACAAAATTTATATGTCGTTTGACATGTTGTGATAAATAATTTATAAAATTTTGTAGTGCAAAGTTTTGTGACTATCATGTAAATTAGGGAAATTTTATTTTATATTTCTGTCATTAATTTTAAAATTTACTATTAATGTCATTAATATTTTGGTAGGATGTATTTCATACTCTATCAGATTATTCTTATTTTACGCATTCTATTAAAATATGTTTCATATTCTGTCAAAATATGAACATAAATTAATAAAATGATGAAAAATAATGGTTATTCTTATA
This sequence comes from Morus notabilis, assembly GCF_000414095.1. Lineage (NCBI taxonomy): Eukaryota > Viridiplantae > Streptophyta > Magnoliopsida > Rosales > Moraceae > Morus > Morus notabilis. The sequence goes on along the minus strand of NW_010367947.1, from coordinate 183,237 downwards.
ATGTTCTCCGTAGACTAAGAACCAAAATGCAAGGCAATTTTTACTACTTAAAAGATATGAACTAAATGAGTGGCAGATGAGAACTTACTACAAGCATTGTGAGCAGAGATCCAATCAATGACATCACAAGACCTGTAACGAGATTGGTAGAATCAGAAATGTGTTATCGACACAATACAGGGAGCAGAATTTTAAAAGCATTTAATAATCTTGTAGGCTCTTTTATAAAATGGCCAAACAAGGATTCACTGTTCTTCCCCCCCAAAAAGAAATTGATGGTGTTAATTTTGATTTTTTTTTTGTCATTGACACATCAGATTATTTGGTAATTATATTTAATTACGACATGTCATGATAATTGTTGGTGATTACAGATTTTTTTTTCTATGTGCTATTATAGTAATTATGATAATTATTTGTGGTATTATTGACGTGACAATGATTAAAAAAAAAAAAAATTTTCGTACTTTAAAAAAATCCTCTTGTTCCTGTAGTCTACACAATTGCTTGAGAGACAAAAAATAAATAAAAATAAATAAAAAGAAAATCAAAGAAGAGAACAAATCAATGAAGAATGAAAGAGACATACCAAAGAAGGGGATAGTAAGAGCCAAACCAAGGGTAGAGAGCACAAGTCCAGTTCTAATGAGAATAGCAAATACATGAGACTTGAGATGGCTTGATGGAATCAACTCCTCCAGACTCATTGCCACTGGCATTATGGTCAATGCATATGTGATTCTTATTAAGGAAACACATCTTTTGCTTTTCAATTAATTTATTTTTCTTGTTTTTTTCCTTTCTTTAGTGACTCAAAACATTTGCATTTCACTAATCAGGATTAGATAAAATTCTTCATCTGTATGATTTTGTGAGAAAAAGGATATTTGGTAAAGGGGTTTACTACCTGCAAAAAAAAAAAAAAAAAAAAAAGTGTTAGGCTTCAAATGGGCCAGAAAAATAAAAGACAAACCACAGAAGTTTATATGCTAACTGCATCTCCTAAACTCGATAAATGTGACTATTTTTAGCCCAAAAAATAAATAAATGTGACAATATCGGTCATTCCATTTGTTTTTTGTCTAAAAAATAACATCGAACACGTGAGGTTTTCCGTTCATTTTTTTAGACGGAAAGAGAACGGAAGGACTAGTATTGCCAACTTTTTCAAGTTTAGGGGGTGTCGTTGACACATTTGAAAAAGTTAAAAGGATTCACGTTAAGAAGCATGTACTGACGTACATACCGTAGTCCACAAGGCAATCTTGGTGGCGACCAAATCCTGAGGCATGTTGAGAGTAAATTGTGATTGTGTCGATTCTCCAAACATTGTGTATCCCATAACAGCAACTCCAGCATACATCAAAGTGCATATGGCAAAACTACAAGTTTTAGCACCAAAACCATCATCAGAAACGTGCATTGATTTAACACAAGCCTACTTTTTCTGCTAAAAATTGAAAGAAAATTATCCTAAAAGTTAACAAAAACTGAGCATGTTTTCGGCCCGTTTAGTTCCCTGATTCGAATTTTTAAATCGAGTTGAAATGTGACTTTATGTGAGAGCTTTTTACTGTAGTAAAAATGTTAGATGTGACTGTTTCTGAGAGCATTTTACTACTGTAAAACTCAAATTTTAAACTCGAATCGATAAAATGAACGGAGTTTTATATTTACCAAGCTAAGAGGACTGCAGGGTATTGGCTTGGATTTGCCATTGAAGTGTAAATGTTCGGAAAAACTGCGTGGCCCGAGTAGCAATATCCATAGAGACCGATTGCGACAGGAAGTGTTCCAAGGTTCAGCGTTGTCCCTGACCTCTCGAAACCGACCCCGTCCACCAAACCAACCCAAAACAGGCAGATTACCACCAAGATTGATGCAATAACTCCACCAGCTAAGCAAAAGAAGAGCACAAATCTTTCAGGCTTTGTTTGGTACATCAAGATAAAGTGTATTGTTATATTTGTATTTATTGTAGGATAGACATAGATTAATTTTAGTCCCGTTCATTTTACTGATTCGAGTTTAGAATTTAAATTTCTGCTATAACAAAAAGCTTTCAGAAACAATAACATCTAATTTTTTTGTTACAGTAAAAATTTTTCACATAAAGTCACATCTCAACTCGAATTAAAAACTTGAATCAGCGAACTAAACGAGCCATTTGTGTTAACAACTGAGACTTACCAGAGATATAGCTAAGAACAGTGAGGTCCCGGAGCCAAACAGTGGGAAGAACAGCGAGGGTGGTCAACACCGCGAAGAGAACTTTCGGGTTCATATAAAACCCGCCAAGACTTAGGTGCGCATTTGGAAATAGTGAAGACAAGTTGTCACTCTCCAGAATTATGTACTCAATGCAACAACCCTACAAGATCAGGATAAATTTTTCAACATGCAATTGGAAAATAATTAGGCACGAAATCAACTATTTTATCGACTCTATTTTCAGCTGATACAGATGTTTATGTTGATTTCGTCAGTTTTTGAGTTTGGGCGATCCACTGGCAAAAAGGCATTAATACGTCACGATGTAAAACGTTTTTGGTTAAACCATGTTAAACGTCGAGGATAAGTAATGTGATGGCTCAGATAAGTAGCAAAAGAAAAGATTTTGGATCACCTATATAGCACTGGTATTCGGACAAGTTGAAACAGGCTAGCAATATCATAAAGAAAAAATTACAATTAACTTCTCCTTTTTTTCAATTTTTTTCCTAAACATATATTGAATATGAGAAATGTTAACGTAATTATTTATGTTACTTTTTTTCGTCATTTATTAATTGACACGTGAACTCTATTAATATAATATATTATTATATAAACAAAAAATAAAATAATAAAATATATATATCAAATAATAAATATAAAAAATATAACAAAAAAGTGCAACCCTCGCATTTCTCTATTGAATATTATGATTGAAGAATTCCCGGATAGAGGATTAAAAAAAAAAGTATCTTAATGGTAAGACACTGTAATTACGTTAAAATCATATCAAATTTAAAAAATATAAAGTTACAGGACACTCTCTTGTCCTATCCCTAGTGAACTGGGCCTAATAAGATCCAAAAGACAGATAAAGGAGGAGTGTACAGCACAGGGTCATAGATCCGACAAGGGACCCAGGAATTTGGAGGTGGCCCCCACTAGAATCTACCTTACTGTCTTTCTGTCCCCACTCATAATTCACCGTCGCCCTATACAAGTAGGTTATACATGTAATAGTTTCAACATTATTATTCCATCAATATATGCAACATTTAATTAAATTAAGTTCATTATTTTCCACAATTAAAAGTTTCAAGGGGCCACCAAGCGCCAAAAGCCTTATTTTATTAGCATTATTGCTTTTTTAACCCAGCATAAATAAATTATTTTGAAAAAGTTTTTAATTAGTGAACAATCTTAAAATAAAAAGGACCGAACCACCACGTGTAGGATTCCATTATCTGATGTTCTGATAAAAATGAATAATGTTAGGGACAACGATACGAGTCTCATAATATAATAGACCATATAAATGGAGTTATATTTTATTAATTACGTTGTTGGAGACCATTAGTACCTTCAGGCATTTTTCAAAAAAATAGCAAGGAAGTAAGCAAGACAAGCAAGTTGGTACTTACATATAATTCCACGTAGAGTATGATCTGCATCAGAATAGAAAAAATAAATTAAAAAAAAATAAAAAAAAAAGCAAAAAAACGACAGAAGTCAAGTTTTGAGTGTGGAGAAGAGTAAGTAGAGAATTCACAATAGGCATTGAGAAAACTACTGACCGAGATGGCAATTCGACCGGGATTACCAAAAGCAGCAAAGCCAATGTCAGGGTAAGTCTCAAGGCCCGGTTTGCTATCTAGACAGTAACGCAAAAGCATTCCAGTGTAGAAAGAAAGCACTGAAAATAGGAACAGAATGCTGAGCCCAGCCCACCCTCCTTCTTTGGCTGCATATGGGGTTGAAAGGATTCCAACTCCACATAGCACGTTTATGCCTGCACATTTGATTTGGTCAATTAGTCTATTTTTATGCATATAACATGTGGAAGTAAAGCACGTAACATGACCGTCAATGTAATATTGATGTTGGACGTCACATTACACCCATTACTCGTAATATTGTCTGTGTTACGCCTCTCCAGTATCGATGTTATGTTCATTAATAGTCATGTTATTTTTTTTCAATTCTACATGTTACATTAGATGGATCTCCATCCAAATGTTTAGGAGGTAACTTTTTTTTACACTTTCCCTTTAGGTGTATATAGTGCAAATTCAAACCAGGGAAAATCTAAAAAAAAAAAAAAAAAAAAAAAAAAAAAAAAAAAGAAAGGAAAATGCAAAAGGGTATTACGATCAAGTACATGACAAATTAAAAGAAAAAGACAATGATAGAAGTTCGAACTTACGAAGATCTATTATGGTACCATATTTCCTTTTAGAAGTTTAACCTAATATTAATCAGGCTATTTTAAAATATATATCGTAATTTGGAAGCTAGACTTTTTACTTCACTTTGTCCATTACAATAGCTAAAGTAAAATCAAATTCAAACGAGTCCTAGCATTAGTCTTTTCTTTCCTCTAATAGAAGGAAAGAAGTTAAAATAACCCATTTCTTTACCCTTTTCTTTGTGGATGAATCATATATTTAACAGTGTGTTGACCCTATTATATGACAAAACACATACTGATTGAGTTTTGACATTTGAATATACGGCTTTATTTTTTTTCACAACTCAAACTTTTTTACTACAATATTTTCTCTTACAAAAATTAAAATTTAACTTTTTTACTATAATATTTTTTATCACATGAAAAAATTTGAGTTGTGAAAAGAACACACCATATATTTTTTTTAAATAAATAAATAATGCACATATCTCCTATATTTAATGGTATTGAAAACCTTCCCCACAATCATGCTAAAAACCTTGTAATATGATTCGTCAAATACAGAGGAGATAAAGTATAGCATTTTTAAGAAATAAAGTGAAATACATGTCTTGATAAAACATACAGGAAGTTTTTTAGGGCCAGTTTAATTTGCTAATTTGAATTGATCTATGACTTTATGTGAGAGTTTTTTTATTGTAGTAAAAAAGTTAAATGTGATTATTTTTTAGAGTTTTTTACTGTAACAAAACTAAAATTATAAACTCGAATCGGTAAAATGAACGATACCTAATTATCTCCTTTTTCAGTACATGAAAGTCAAAAAGAATATCCACCCCGGATATTCTTATATATATATACATACATACATACATATATGTATGTATGTAAGACGCAAAAACAGCTTCTTACTGGAGATACATGCATAATTGTTTGCTGACTTGATCGTTTCATGTGCGCCATGTGCAATAAGGGGCTAGGAGCCTCAGAAACTACATCATGATTGATGTCAAATATAAGGCAAGTTTGTTTGGACGCCCGTAAATAAGGTTGATGTCGATAATGTATAGACAAAAGGAAAAATGATAACAATAAAGAAATCTAACGTTATCCCTCCAATCTCAGCAAAAGATCTATACTCGAAATCAAATAATAAACAAATCTAGAAACCTTTGGAGGCTTCTATATACAATATTGCCCAACCAATATACGTTTTGTAAGAAACTCATAAATTTTTTTGGACGATTATTAGTCTATTTGAAGTTACTTTTGACTTATTAAGTCAAAAAGCTACTTCTTCTAAGTTTTTGGATAAATTTAAAAAAAAAAAAAAAAAAAACAAGTAACTTTTAATATCAGGGCTTCCTGTAACTTTTAAAAAGAACTCTTTAAAGATTTTGAAACTTATACTAAAATTTTAATAAGCTTCCATAAACTTTTCAGTGCTTATGAGAATTTTAAATAGGGAGTTTTTGTAGTAGTACAGTCTTTTCAGTAGTGTCAGTTTTTGATCATTAGATCAGGTCAAAACACATTAGATTCAAAATTATGTAAAATAGACAGTTTTTAATATAAATATAACGGTTGAGAATAAAAAATTACAGGTAGTTTATTTTTTCTGATCCTATCAGAGAAGCTCCTTTTAAAATATCATCTTTTTAACATGAGACATTTTTTTAAATATGTAATCCACACACTGATTAAAAAACCATAACTTTGCTTCTCTTTTTCTACTACCTAAAACCTAAACGTATAAACTAATACCGAACATGCTAGACTCTTATTGAAGAGAGCTTCAAGTTCTATCTTTCAGCCGTGTGGGGGATTTGAAAGCAGCAAACTGGTATAAAATTATTTCAACTTATCAATAAGGAGGGGCCAACAGATGAAAAAAATAATGGGATGTTTATTTTAAGGGTTCGTTTTTTAGTTCTGAATCATGATTCTTGATTCTTTATAGTGTTTTTTTCTCATAAAAAATTTAAATTTTAAAAATTAAAATAATGAATCATGATTCTGAATCCATAAACTTCGGAAGAAAAAGTGGTCCCTAAGGCTGAAGCTAAAGCGAGTGAAGCTCAGCCATTCCAGCAATCCTAAGAAGAAATCCCTATAGTAGAATAGATAGCCTACACGTCGATATGATATGGCAAGGATAATACAAGTCCTTACTTGGTCCAAAAGTACAGGGTCCTACCAATATTTTGACAGCTTGTACAAGTAATGGTTCTAGCTGGACGATTATGAGGCATGTTCAAGAAACCACAATTTGAATGTCATGTGAAATGACATTTTTGTTTTGTACTAGTTTAACATCGATCATGCCGGTCCTTGCGTAATAATTTGTTAGTCTCATAATTAACGTGTGAATATGCAATTATTTAAAGACTAAATGATAACTACCAATATTCGTATATAGCACTAATCTATGTGATCTTGCATGATTAGAAAGAACATTCTCAATTTTATTGTTAGCATTGATTTACTTGTCTTTAAGGAGGATTTAGATTTGGAAAAATGAAACAAAATAAACACTTACCATTTAACACGGCTTGTGCATTCGAGCTCTGGCGTGAAATGGGGTGTTCATGTGACACTCTAGATGCCTTCTCATCCTTCCTTAGAATAGAAGATCTCCGCGATGGAGGAATTGGAGGAAGGAGAGTGTGAGAGCTACGTCTCTGCTGCGGCGGCTGCTCGTCATCTACTGGTACTAAAAAGGGCCTCGCGTCGACCGGTAAGGACTCGGGAGTGTACCTTCTTGTTAGTGATGAGGAAAGAAATGAGCTGCCTAATCTGGACAATGTAGGAGTGCCCAGAAACCCAATGCTTGGAGATGGCACACTACTATAAAGATCAATGGATTGCCTGAAAAAAAAGGGGGAAAAGAATTATTGAGAAACAAATCAACAGGAAAAATCACAAAAGAAGTACTTCATCGCAATAATAGAGAAGAACATTTTTTATGTTTATGTTTGACTAATCAAAAATTATAATGACCACAGATTAATTATCAGGAGATTCCATTTGTAGGTCCAGATTAGGAGACATGACCAATTATCATGAAAATTAACACCCAATAGTACCAAACGAATCCATCTTATGTGCAAATTTTGAGATCTACCTAGTCATTGAATTTAAATCAATGCGCTTTTAAGAGTTTGTTAAGAATGTTCGTGATAGTTCTCTTTTCATTTTTGGCCGTCACGGGGTCCACACTAATTAATGGTTAATGAAAAAGGAGATATAGGTCTTATTCATTTCATCGATTTAGGTTTTTTATTTTAGATTTTTACAATTAAAAATTCTCAGAAATTGTCACATTTAATTTTTTTATTACAGTTAAAAACTATAAAAAAATATCACATCTCAACTCGAATTAAAACCTCGAATCTACAAAGCGAACGAGGCCATTGTGTCATGCATGCTTGCAACTAAAAAACAAAATTGCAGCTCCAAAAAAGAAAGAAAGAAAATGTGCCCCGTTTGCTTGTAAAATTGTGAATTAGTGTTAGTGGTGCTTATCAATTATCATCACAATTTTCTTTTAAAAGTTGGTGTAATGAAAGAGACTGATCGCCGTGTAAGGAATCCGGTTGTAAAACCACTCTCAGTCGATTCAAGCGGCTTCTTTTTTTTTTTGGTCCCAATATCAAATCTGTCAATCCCCTAGCCCCCATTAAATCTGTTTCTATAAAAAATAAAAAGGAGAAAATATTGGCATATTTGACTGTAAAAATTAAAACTAATCCAAAGTTTTGAATTTGATTTATCACTAAAGTTGGATTATAACATATGAATCCTCAACATTAAAAAAAAAAAAAAAAAAAACAGAAAGACAGAGGTTATAGAAAGAGTGAAAAATACCTGTAACTTTGAGGCCACGAGGTATTGTAAGAACTGGGCTTGTTCTGCTGCTGATTTTCGACCGAATAATCCGAAGAATCCGATTCATTTCCATTATCTTCTCCTTTGGGAAACTCCTTTTCATCATCTTCTTCTTCGCTCTCAATGTAAAAACTGTGATCAGAGGCCGAGTTGTTCATCTTCTTCTTCTTCTTTCCTTCTCAATACCAGCCGTCTGCGAACAAACTCAAAACCCCACAATGAAGGAAAAAAAAAAAAGAAAGAAAAGGAAAAAGCTCGCCCCAAATGAAGGGTTTCTGAAAAGGAAAAATAAATTCAAAATGAAAAATTAGGCTCTTGAAAAAATCTGTTTTTTTTTTTATTTTATTATTTTTATTATTTTTATTTTTAATTTTTGGAAAGTGATATATCTGCTTGTTTTTGCTTCCTATATTGATGGACCTTGTTTACAATAATCATGGCATTATAAAGAAAATTTTACATGTGGACATGAGTTAATTATGCTAATAAATAAAAATTGTCGAAATACCGTATATGGAAGGAAAAAAAGAAACATTATTTAGGACTTTAGCATACTGTATATATGTGTAATGTTTCCGTTTGGTTGGCGAGAAAATAGAGGAAAAGAAAGAGACTAAGAAAGAAGTGTTGTCGTATCTTAATTCGTATCTGTAAAGTATTATAACTAATGAAAGAAACAGAATCCGAAAATCTAGACAATTTGACTAAGCAAGCGGAGAGATTCATTCATTCATTCCTAGTCAAAATCAGAACTGCAACGTGATCATCGGAAAAATCTGTCTGTCTTTGATCTCTTTTCTCGGAAAACAAACAGTAACCGAAAAAGAAAAAGATGAGGAAAAAGAAAAAGAACTCCGCTGCATATTCACTCAGAATTTTCAGAATCTCAAAGGAAAAGGTGTTACCTTTTTTCTTGGTCGCCCAATAGAATCTGAAGAACGAACCAGAAAGGCTCTTTTTTCAAGCTATATTTCGCTTCCTGTAAAGTCTGCTACATATAATATATATGGTAGATATATATACGTGTGTGTGTGTATAGATATATATATATATATATATATATATTGTGTGTGTGTGTGTGTGTGTGAAGGGAGAGAGAGTGGGGTCACTGTCAATCGAGGGGCGGTATATAACGTGAAGATTCAAGATGGCCGCTTGTGAAACTCTTCCGTTTGTGAGTCGTAAATCTGTGGTTCTGTGGCTGATTCCATCCAGCCGGCTGGATGGTTCAGCCCCTACGTAACATATTATTAGGAATATAAAAAGATGCTAACGTGGGTAAATGATTAGTTTAAGTCATTATTAAACACTTTTTAATAAATTTTTTATTTGTGCCCACCATTGCAGCAAGTTGGTGTGACACTACTTCATTTCAACATAAATTTGGGCCCGTTTAGTTCGTTGATTCGAGTTTTTAATTCGAGTTGAGATGTGATTTTATGTGAGAGCTTTTACTGTAGCAAAAAAGTTAGATGTGATTATTTGTGAGAGCTTTTTACTGTAGCAAAACTCGAATTTTAAACTCGAATCAGCGAAATAAACAGGATCATGTACTTTAATGGTTAATTTAGAACGTTACTTTCGTAACTTATATTTTAAATAACTTGAATCGAGTATGATTTATGAAGAAATTTAATGAAATGATAAAATTATGAAATGTAATATTTTCGCATTAATTTTTTTTGGGAACGCAGCATAGCACAATGAGAGTGGAGGTATTTGTAATATTTCTTTTAATTTGTTTTCGTGATGATATCCATAATTTCAAAAATTAATATGATGGACGGTAAATTTAGACATGATCATTATTATGGGAGATGCATTGTTTTTAGTTGCTAGCTTGAGAGGGGCGTTACATATATAGCCTTGCTGATCCCCTTCACGCGGCCAACCAATCTTTATTCCGATAGATTGATGGAGGGAGGTGCGAATCGAAACAATTGCGATTGTTTATGTGGGGTTGAGAATGTTCATATTGATGTCTTCGTTTCTGGGTTCTTATCCAAAGAAGAGATTCTCTGTCATGAAGGAAGCCAACGTGGAGAGTGAAGTGGGAAGTGATAATGCCAACGTGGAATTGACAGGGGCTGCAGAGCTGGCATCCGATGTGGAGGCCATTATAACAACTCCAAGGAGGAGGCTGAAAATGAGGAAGGATGCTCTTGGGAGACGTGAGAAGAGGTTAGAGGATTTTGTAGTGGGGTGAGGAATGTGTATGGGGTAATGTAATAAATAGGAAGGAAAAGGGCGAGGGGGGATTTTATGTGAGAATTATGGAGTATATGCTTTCTTCTTTCCCGTTATCTTCTTCCTCCTTCTTTGAGTTGTAACGAACCGTGAGTATTAGTACTTTTATCAATCAGTGGAAGTTTCATTTCTTCATTCTCTGAGTTTTGTTTGGTAGACTAGGCCGATCATTGCAAATTGGTGCTTTCATTGAGAGATTACAGGACTAGTGGCAATGGTCAACGGAACACCGCAGAAGGTGATGGAGGAGACAATCAGGCAGCTACAAGATTCAACGTCGTTGCACGCATCGGCGTTGGGCTCCCTTTAATCCACAATGGAGGACCTACGAACGGTGGGCCATGGACAGCAGCACACCATTAACGAGTTAGCAAATAAGATAACCGCTATGGACGGGAAGCTGGAACAAGTTCTTCGTCTCACTCAGGCCACTATCACACAGCTGACTGGTCTCATCGCCAACGTTGTTGAGGCGGTTGAGGGAAGCCACCGAGCTAATCCCGCACCAGTACCCGTGGCATATGTTCCACCGGAGCCTCTAGGGGTCATTCCAAGTCAGTCGGTGCGCCTATAATTTCTGCGCTTCACCGGCGAGAATCCGACGGAATGGATCGCTAAGGCAGAGTAGTTTTTCCACATGTTCCAGACCACCGAAGCACAGAAGGTGGATATCACCTCTTATCCCCTCGATGGATCCGCTTGGCAATGGTTCCAGTGGGCGTAAGGAGAAGGCCCCTTCCAGCATTGGGCTCATTTTACTCGGGCCCTAGAAAGAAGTTTTGGGCCTACGACACTAGAAAACCCGGGAGCTGCCTTGGCCAAACTATCCCAAACGGGGACAGTGTTGGAGTTCCAGTCGCAATTTGAGCTCCTTTTAAACCGCGTCCCCCAGCTACCGGAATCCTTCCGGCTCAGCTTGTTCCTGTCCGGGCTACATGAGGAAATACAGAATGATGTACGCATTTGCAAGCCTACTACAATAGCTGATGCTATCGAGCTAGCCAGGTTGTAGGAAGCCAAGATGCTGGTTACTAGGAAGGGTTGGATGAGGGGAACGACCCCAAAATTGGACTTCAGACTCGTGGTGCAGATCCGAGGGCCGTTGCTGCCCACTCTGCCAGTGAAACCCATTCCACCAACACTGACGGCACCCCCTTTACCTGCGGTGCCATTCCGGCGCCTCACGGCAGCAGAGATACAACGGAAGCGAGACCTCAACCTTTGTTTCAAATGTGACGCCAAGTACTCAAGGGGTCATAGATGTTCGGGATGAGGTCAACTTTTACTTCTTGACCTCACCGAGCAAGGAAACGATGAGATGGAGAGGAGTGATGCGGAGATGGCTGAGGAAATGCAGGTCGCGGAGCTACAGGCATCTACCGAGGAGGACATCGCAGAAGCTGCGATTTCATTTCACGCCCTATCCGGTAACTCTAATCCGACCACTTTGCGATTCATGGCTTTAATAGGGAATCATTCACTGCACACATTAATGGATGGGGGAAGTACCCATAATTTCATTCAAAGTAGGGTTGCCAAGCACCTGGGGTTAGGTATTGAGGCAGTGCCACCTATATCAGTAGTCGTAGGAAATGGGGAGAAGTTGGAGTGTGAGGGATGTATTAAACGGGTCCCATTGAGCATTCAAAATTGTCAGTTTGTGGCTGACTTGTTTGTAGTCCCTATTCAAGGGGCGGAATTGGTATTAGGAGTAACTTGGATGATGACAGTAAATCCAGTTTTGCATGATTATGTGCACAAGGAATTGACCATCCAATACCAGGGCAGCCTAAGACCTTACAAGCCACAACCTCGTTTAATCCTTAGGAAGTGGAGTACCACCAACTCCGTAGTATAGTACACTCGGCAGATTGGAGCACTTGCTTTAGCTTATCTTTAGAACAGCAGGGCAGTGGGGAATTGAAAATCACTGAGGACCCCCGTATGACCAGAGTTTTGGGTCGGTACTAAACGGTGTTCCAGAAGCCAAGTGGCTTGCCACCATCCTGGCCGTGGGACCATGCTATCCACTTAATTCCTGGAGTCACACCATTGAATGTGAGGCCATACAGATACCCCCATTTTTAGAAAGAAGAAATAGAGCGTTTGGTACAGGAGATGTTGAGGGAAGGAATCATTCAACCCAGCACTAGCCCTTTCTCTTCACCAGTCATTTTAGTAAAAAAGAAAGATGGCACGTGGCGTTTTTGCACGGATTACAGGGCCTTAAACGCAGTCACGGTGCGCAATCGTTTTCCTATTCCAACGGTAGATGAATTGTTGGATGAGTTGACAGGGGCCACCATATTCTCCAAATTGGATTTGCTGGCAGGTTACCATCAAATCCGAGTACGACCGGAGGATGTGCCGAGGACCACTTTTTGCACTCACGAGGGACACTATGAGTACCTAGTCATGCCTTTCGGCCTCACCAACGCCCCTTCCACTTTTGAGGCGACTATGAATAACATTTTTCGCCCCTTCCTTCGCAAGTTTATTTTGGTGTTCTTTGATGATATTTTTGTTATCCGCACTGTTAATATGGCGAGATATTGAATGAGTGTATTTCGCATAATGAGATTATGTGGAACATGGACACAGACACAATATGAATTTCTAATAATTTCTGTTAAGCATAGAAATTCTAATTGAGTCTACCGATGGTCATATATAGGATGATCTTAATCCTGAGTTCTTAACAAACTCCTATTTATGGATTTATGTCTTTTGATTTACTCGGTACGGATTTCGAGACCCTGAATCCTATTCCTTGTATTTTGGAGACATAATGAAATAGGTAGCTAGGAATGTTATTATACGAGATGGAATCCATTCCTTCTTGAGAAAGAAGCAGATAAATAATTCTCTTAAGTGTTGATTCGGTACTTGGATTAGTAAGAGCACTCTGGTTCATGAATGTGTTTTATGAATCACTATCCATTAGAGAATCAATGGTACTCAAGGATAAAGATGTAATTAGAGAGGTTAACGGATTCTACCTGACTCTAATTATGAATTATTTATGGAGGATTGATCTATATGTAATGACTATATCAAATGGACACTTCGCAGTTTAGAAGTAATTAATGTCTATAATTTTGAGAGTTCAATTCCAAGTTTATAGTGGAGTAACTATTGGAATTAATAGAATTAATTAATTAATTAATTAATTAAAGTGTTTAATTAATTATTAATTTTATTGGAGCTCGG
>NW_010367947.1:125746-169006 GCF_000414095.1 Morus notabilis | reverse complement strand
TGGATAAAGGATAAAATCTCTTCCTTCCCTATTTGAGATAGGCGCCACACACAGGGATAAAACCCAAGAGTGTGGCCGGCCACCAAGTGGGTAAGGGGAAGGGGATTTTTTGTTCCAAATTCAAAATTGGAGATAAGGATTTGATTCTATTTTGAAGTTTGACTTCTTCTCTTTAAATATGAGAAAGATAGAAAATTGTAGATACAATTTTTAACATATTTTCAGCCCTAGTTTTTCAGAGGTGGCCGAATTTCTCATAGAGGAAAAAGAGAACAAAATATTTTTCTCCAAAAATTCCACATCGTGCATGCGTTGGTGTTTGTGGAAATTTGAGTGTTTAAGAAACCTATTTTGTCTCACGTGTGCCCACACACACGTCTACGTGGAATCAAGGAATTGACGTGGAAGACTTTGGTATTCTAAACACAAAGCTTGGAGCAAGGACTGTTCGTGGTTAAAGAAATTCAAGTTATCATCCGAGTCGGCTTCCAGGTATTTTTCGGTTGATCCTTGAATGATGTAAATTAATGTGATTAATTTATTCGTGCATAAATTAATATAATCTATAGAGTATCTCAAAAGTTTTATTAAAAATTTTGTTATACACGATCCGCTGTTTTTCATCCCCACGCTTCCGCACCCGAATTCGATTCGGGAACCAGCAATTTTAGTGTACAGTAGGTCTTGGTCGGATCATTTGCAGCATGTGGAAACAACCCTAAAGGTGTTGCTCGACAACCAACTGGTGGCAAAGCGCAACAAATGTGTTTTTAGGCAGGCAACCATGGAGTACTTGGGACACATTGTGTCTGGGCAGGGAGTGCAGATGGACCCTCAGAAGGTCCTGGCGGTGGAAGGCTGGCCAGCCCCTCGGACAGTGCGCGGCTTAAGGGGATTCCTAGGCCTAACAGGGTATTATCGAAGATTCATCAAGGGGTATGCCACGATTGCATGTCCTTTGACGGATTTGTTGCACAAGGACGCGTTTCAGTGGACGGCTAAAGCACAACAAGCGTTTGAACAGCTAAAGATGGCTCTCTCTACGGCACCAATACTAGCCCTACCTGATTTCTCATAGCCCTTCATCATGGAAATGGATGCTTCCGGAACGGGGGTGGGCGCAGTCTTGACACAGGGGAGTCATCCTGTGGCCTATTATAGCGCCAAGTTGTCTCCTAGGATGCAAGCGGCTTCGGTGTATGTCCGTGAGATGCCCACCATTACTAAGGCAGTGGCTAAGTGGAGACCGTATTTGCTAGGGAGAAGGTTTGTAATCAAGACGGACCAGCGGAGCTTGAAGGAACTTATGAGCCAAACCATCCAGACACCATACCAGCAAAAATGGTTATCCAAGTTATTGGGGTTTGATTTTGATATTATTTACCGGCCCGAGCGTGATAATGTGTTGGCCAACGCTCTCTCTCGGCAGCATGTGGAGGAGCTTGGGTTGTTGATGCTGTCGATTCCCAGGCATGACCTGTTTTCAGCACTTTTGGAAGAGAACAAGCAAGCCCCTGACCTGTTGAGGATACACACGACCTTACAGGAGCACCCCAGTCGCTACCCATGCATTCTGCATGCCAGGGGCTCATATTCTACAAGAATAGATTAGTGGCGTCTGCCACCTCTCCTTTAAGAGCCCAGTTGCTTCAGGAGAACCATGCCACACCCATAGGTGGCCATGCAGGGGTGATGCGCACCTATAAAAGACTGGCGCAGGGTTTCTTTTGGCCGGCCATGAGGAAGGAAGTCCAGCAATATGTCGCTGACTACGACGTGTGCCAGAGGATGAAGGTATCCCAACTGTCTCCCGTGGGGTTATTACAGCCATTACCAATTCCCGAGTAAATTTGGGAAGATTTTTCAATGGATTTCATTGTGGGATTACCTCCATCTGAGGGGAAGATAGCGATACTAGTCGTGGTGGACCGTCACTCCAAGTACGCTCATTTTTGTCCATTGTCTAGTAATTACACTAGTGCGATGGTGGCTGTGGTATTCGTCAAAGAGATTATACGGCTTCATGGTCTTCCTCGTTCCATAGTCACGGACAGGGATCCCCTATTTCTCAGCCAGTTTTGGAAAGAAGTTTTTCAGCTGTAGGGGACGACCCTCAAGATGAGCAACGCCTACCATCCACAAACGGATGGCCAGACAGAGGCCTTGAACTGGTGCTTGGAGATGTATCTTCGCTGCTTTATCCAAAACAAGCCAGCTTCGTGGTTGCGTTGCTTGCCGTGGGCAGAATACTCTTACAACACGGCCTTCCATACTTCCGCTAGAATGTCACCGTTTCAAGCTATTTATGGGCGGCTACCACCCACCTTGCTTCAGTATACTCTTGGAAGATCAAAACTCGAGGCTGTGGACTATGAACTATGAGACCGGGATGAGCTACTGCGGACTTTGAAAACGAGCCTTCTTCGTGCTCAAAACCTCATGAAAATTCAGGCTGATCGCCATAGGCACGATGTCTCCTTTGATGAGGGTGACCTTGTTTTGGTGCGCCTTCAGCCGTATCGCCAACTGTCACTACGCCTTCATCGCAACCAGAAACTGGGTGCCCGCTATTTTGGGCCCTTCACGGTCTTACAGAGGATAGGGGCGGTGGCCTACCGTTTGGACCTTCCCCAACATGCGAAGCTACACCCGGTGTTCCATGTCTCTGTCCTTAAACGCTACATAGGAGCGCCAGAAACTTAGGTGGTGCCGTGGCCGCTCCTTTCGACTACTGCTGCCCCAATTCCAAGGCCAAGTGCCATGCTGGGACGCCGCACCATTTGGAGGAATCAACAGTGGGTGGATCAAGCCTTGGTACAGTAGGAAGGGTTGCCTCAGGAAGATGCCACCTGGGAGGATGCTTCTCAACTGTCACAACGACTTCCAACTACGAACCTTGAGGACAAGGTTCTTTTTGGACCAGGAGAGTATTGTCATGAAGGAAGCCAACGTGGAGAGTGAAGTGGGAAGTGATAATGCCAACGTGGAATTGACAAGGGCTGCAGAGCTGGCATCCGATGTGGAGGCCGTTATAACAACTCCAGGGAGGAGGCTGGAAATGAGGAAGGATGCTTTTGGGAGACGTGAGAAGAGGTTGCCGAAGAGGTTAGAGGATTTTGTAGTGGGGTGAGGAATGTGTATGGGGTAATGTAATAAATAGGAAGGAAAAGGGCGAGGGGGGATTTTATGTGAGAATTGTGGAGTATATGCTTTCTTCTTTCCCGTTATCTTCTTCCTCCTTATTTGAGTTGTAACGAACCATAAGTATCAGTACTTTTATCAATCAGTGGAAGTTTCATTTCTTCATTCTCTAAGTTTTGTTTGGTAGATTAGGCCGATCATTGCATTCTCCGCCTTTTTTTTTTCTTGAGTCAAATTTTGGGTCCCTTCTATTTCTTTCTAAACGACTGAGACATCTTAAGCAAAATAGCAAATAAAAAAGAAAAGGAAACAAAATAATAAACCACAAAACTCATTGCCGTTTAGAGTTGTTATTATTTACCGGTTACTTGTTTATTAAGTGGATGAAAAACTGAATGCCCCTTGCAAATCTTAGATCGTTGATCTTAAAATGGAGGGTTGATATTAAATGGTTGAACCATCCAGCCGGGTGGATGGAATCAACACCCTATATATATGTAAGTGTGTGTGTATATATATTTATATATGATCGCGCGTGTAAGGGCTATGGTTTCTGGTTTCTTTTTCCTGTGGATTTTTAAACGTATTAATTGTGACTGTAATTAGCTACGATCCAACAAAACCAAGAAAAAAATAAAATAAAATGAAATGGACTACATGACAAGGGAAGGCTAAAAGCGTAAAATTATTATGCTGCTCATATATGGCTCCATCTTAGCTTGCCTGTTAGCCAATGGATTGAATTACATAAGAGAGGAAAAAAAAAAAAACAATTGTCTTTCTTTCTTAAAAATTTTTCTGGTGTTTCTTCTTTTTTAAAAATACGGGCATTCCCTGTTTAAGAGATGTTGGATTTATATTACTTTTCAATCTGAGTTAACTTTTAATCAGATTTAAGACATATGCGACAGTTGATAAACAAAGAACACTAATGTTCTTAAAAAAAGAATATTAGAAAATTTTTATTTCCATTTTTTTGCTTGTTTTTTCAGCTGAAATGATTATGGATGGAAACATAACAGCAGTCTAAGTTCATGATTTAATTGATCAGATCTTTCTTGTTTTCAATTTTTTGGGAAGGGAAAACATATGCATTATTGGAGTTTGTTTTCCATGTATCTTTTTTGCAAAATGTCAAGAGAAAAAAATAGTAAATATTGAAGTTTTCTAGATAAGTTTCAGTCAAAAAGAAAAACAAATGTAATTTGTAAAACCATATTATCCATTTTGATGGAAAAAACTTATCTGATTCATACACTATTGACAATTTTAGTCTATTTCAAAGTTGAATGTAAACCTTCCGTGTTGTAAGACTAATCTCCTTGTGTTTCATAAATTTTACGTCAATTTCCTTCGAGTATAGAAGTTTCTGTAAATTCCAGGTACCAATATTTCTACTAAAACCGGTATTTTCATATCATCCTTAATCATCACGGATCAAATTTAGTTGAAAAGGATTACAAGAAAAATCTTTTCTACTTTTTTGGTTTTCACAAAATTAGTTTCAAACATTGGCCTAATCTTGAGTGTTGACGGTCAAATTTCGTCAACAAAAACCGGCCGGGTTACCTCTTGGTTTCCCTTTAGATTACTGATCTGTGTGTAGTAAACGTATGAGAATTTGTTGAATATGTGTGTTTGTGTATTAACTAAATCATGCTTAGACAACCAACACAAAGAATTTTATAGTGGCTCACTCTATAAAATGAGAGCTACATCCACTGTGCTTTTGTATTTCTTTTGAGAATATAACAATTTACAACAATTGCTCTCATTAAATCTCTTTTCTCTTTGCTAGAATCTCTGAACCCCTTCCTTACTGGGGGTCTTCCTCCTTTTATACTGGGTTTCCTTCGCTTAGGGGATTTCCTTCATAGGTGGAAGCACTCAAGTGCTCTTCCTTGGTAGGCCCAGACGTAGCCAACTAATCAGCACTGTTCACTCAGCCAAATAGTCTCCTATTACGGCTCTGTGCTTCTCCGTAATACTTTCCTGTCCCCTGTGGGGCGGTTTGAGAGCTTGCAATTAATGCCTGCAGACGTCTTCCACTTTTGCACGCAACCCGTCACGTCCTCTAAATAATGTTCCCCTCGTCGTCAGCGCTGCTTAGCCCAATCGCCCTCTTTGACGGTCCTTTCTGCGGGCGAGGGATCTTCGTGCCTTAATCTCGACGGCGCGATCTGTCGACGCCAGAAGGAATCGTCGCCCTAATTTGGACTTCGTGCTTTGGGCTTTCCAGCGGAATATGAGGGAGCCGTAGACGTCGAGGGTTGTTGCTTGGCGGAGAGTAGTCAAGGGCACGTGTCGCATTATCGTTCGTCCATGTGTCCGTCACATTTTCTCACACAATATTGAGTAACAGAATTTTTAGTTCTCACTATATTAATTATGTATGTGTGTATTAAAATTTTTGTAATGGTTTACGTAGCCCATGATTTATAAGGCACGAATAAGGATTTAGTAGTCTCATTTTTTTTTTCTTGTTGTATATTATTGTTGCAGTGAATGGACTTTATGGTGGGGTGCTCCCACCCTAAAGTTTTCTAAAATTAAAATTTCCATTTATTCCAGTCCAGCTTGTCAGTTAGCCGATGGATTGAATTACAAAAGAAAAAAAAAAGAAAAAAGAAAAAAAGGAAGTAAATAAAAAATGATTTTTAATTTTTTTTTTCTTTTTATATTTTATTACTTGTTTGAAGCTATAGTGTAGATTCTGCATACAATCATAATTGTAGTCTAAGTTCATGATATAATTGTGGCATCGCATCTCTCTCATGTTCATTTTTTTTTCCCCTACAAAGAAAAGGCATATAATTTTATGAGCTCAAAATCTGAGCATGATGTTAACATCAACAACAACAACAAAAAATCTTAATCCCAACTTAATTAGGATGGCTATATGAATTTTACTTTTTCATGCAGCTCTATTTGAAATTAGACTTTTCTGAAGGCCTAAATTTAAAATGTTTTTCTTAACTATTTCGGTCAACGTAATTCTTAGTCTACCCCTCTCTCTCCTAGTATTAGGTATAAAAATATCCTCCCAAACACGAACTGGTACTTCTAGCGGTCTACGTTGGACATGTCCGTACCACCTCAAACAGCCTCCACGCACCTTATCTTCTATTGGTGCTACATTTATTGTACTACGAATAATTTCATTCCTTATGCAATCCATTCTCGTATGGTCACTCATCCATCTTAACATATGCATTTCTGTCACACTTATATTATATATATATTGTCTTTTAATGGCCTAACATTCACTACCATATAACATAACTGAGCGAATTACAGTCATATAGAATTTTCCTTTTAACTTAATAGGCATATCCAAAAAAAAAATCAGAAGAGAAAAGAAAATTGACCGACCTTATTTTTATTCTTGACTAGATAGTACGAGTGTAGAGAGTATGTAGAGTGGTTTGGGCCCCGTTCTTTTCACTGATTCGAGTTTAGAATTCGAGTTTTACTACAGTAAAAAGCTCTAAAAAATAATCACATCTAATTTTTTTGTTACAGTAAAAAGCTCTCACACAACATCACATCTTAACTCGAATTAGCAAACTAAACGGCCCTTGATATTGTCGTTGGTTGTTGCGGGGTGCTCTCATATTGTTCCAGGCAGAAATTATAACAGCGGATTAAGGTGTTTTGAAGGCTCTGTTTTTGTCCAATAAATTTTAAAAACTGTTGTACAACAAAAACAATAAAAAATTAAGAAATAGATAAGGATTGCTTTTGTATAGTTACTTTTTCCGTCTTTATTTAAAGTTACTTTTTTTTTCTTAGTAATGAACAATAATTCTAAATACACCCATTTTATTTATCTCCATAATCAATGAAAAAATAATATTTTTTTTCAAAAGTTTGCACATTGCAAATTTTACTAAAATTTCATTAATAAATACACTATATATAGAAATAGAATTATATTCTTTAGAATTTTTCGTATATAAATTATGAACATTGACTTTAAACTGAGAAATGATAACTAAAACTGTATAAATAAGCGTATCAAAATATTTTTACTATCGAAAATAAAGCATGTTTATTTTAGCTATTATAGATCTTTATAGTACTACAATTCGCCGTTTACTCTAAACTTTAACGATGATTTTGGTTATAATTTTTTTACCTTCTTCTTATGTTTATAATTTTTTGTTATGTTATGTTATTTATTCATTTTTTGCAAAAACAATAGTTTCAATATCCATTTTCTTTTAAAAAAAAATTATATTCACTTAATAGTTAATCCTTGAGTAACTGATACTCCATATCATATAAAATAAACAAATAGATCGATAGATATATAAAATTGAAGTAGTTTTATTCTCCTAATATATTCTTCTCTCCACTTTGCCAAATCCTTGGAGTTATGATGGGCTACCACTTGTTTTGCTAATCACTTTAATTCTGTTCTCTTAATTAACCTATGGTAAGTTTATGGGGCTCACCTCTTTCATGATTGAGTCGCTTTAGGTAGTGCTGGAACTTGCAAATAAACAATGCTTATCTTCACAGCCCCTATAAAATTATGAGCGTATAACAAACTAAATTAATAAAAAATGATTATGCGCCCTTGTGATTGTTCTACATGATGAGCATAATTAATAAATGCTTACTGTAAACACATTTTTTTTTTTTTTTCCATCTCACCAATCACTCTTGACACTTAAAACAGATTACAGACAAGATGTGACCATTCCTTTTGTTTTCTAAATAAACATAACAGAATCAAGCTACATTGATTGCAATGAAATAAATTATTACAATTGGCTTTTCCTCTGATTTGACACGGGCCATTCGGTTCGCTAATTTGAGTTTTTAATTTGAGTTGAGATGTGATGTTGTGTGAAAACTTTTTACTGTAACAAAAAAATTAAATGTGACTGTTTCTGAGAGCTTTTTATTGTAACAAAACTCGAATTCTAATCTCGAATCAACGAAAAAAACGAGACTTATTTTTAAACTTTAAATATTATCAAAATCACATTAAAATAAAAATACGTGTAATATTAACAAAATTTTTTATAGAGACGACGACTAAAACAAGAGTTATTAACACTCATGCTCTTTAAATTTTGAAATTGTCTCCACCTTTTGAATTTTGAGGTTATCCTTACTTTATTCTTTGAACTTTCAAAGTTCTTATTCTACTACCCCATAAACTTTAAATTTTTCTCACTTTGTCCTCCCGTCTCATTTTTTGTTAAAACTAATGTTTGGTAGAGGGATTCATTTCCTGATTCGAATCATGATTCATGGTTCGCTACAGTATTTTCTCTCACAAAAAATTCACGTAAATCGAAAATGGTTCAAATCACATGGTTTGAATCATCCAACCAAACGTCCTCTAAATTAAATAGAAAAATAGCATGTGCATTCACGTGGGGATTCTGCGGGTAAAACTATAATTGAAGTTTGGCTTATTTGCACCCATGTCCTCTGAGCTTTACACTATGTTTAGTAGGAGTGAGAGATGGGAAGAGGAAGAGTGGTGGAGAAAGAGTGGTGAATTTATGGTTTGGTTGGAGGGAGTTGGGGAGGGAGAGAGGGGAGAGAGTCTCCCTCTAGTTTCTATTGATAGAAAGATGTAATCAATTTGTCCAATTTTAAATTGAAAAGACTTTTTTACCCTTCAAAAGAAATTATTAACAAATAGTAATATGGATAACATAGTAATTAAATAAATAATTATCATCAATCATTTTAACTCTTTCTCATTTTTTCCAAATAACGTAAAAGATTATTATAACCCTGTTCATCATTCTTATCCTCTATTCCTCCAACTTCCTTCATCTTTATTTAGAGAAGGATATAAATTGGAATTCCCAAATAAGTGGCTCTATTTCTAATTGATTGCGCAGCATTAATCACTGTAAAAACAATCTTATGTAACATAAATTACATAATGGAACTTACTGAAAATATTAAAAACTGAAGTCTAAATCTCATTAAATGGCCACCTAGAAAGGCAGCAAAACAGCAGCAGCTAATTATACGGGTTTTACTTTTTGGGGTCTGAGATCTGCCCATTTCAATTATTGCAAATAAATTCCGATTCGTCTTCGGTTCTCCACTTCGCATCACATCTTGTCTGAATTATTTCCAAATTTTATTAGAAAAATCGAATAGAGGTACATTCCAAAATATTATCTGTTTCAAAAAAAATATATATATTATTCCTTCTACTCAAAATGGCAAAAAAAAAAAAAAAAGTAGAGCTTAAATAAAGCAAAATTTGTACAACACTGATATCTTTGTGTAATTGTATATTTTTTTCATTAAAGGAAATTAACGTTTTTCGAAATTATTTTGTTGAATACTATATGTGGATCTTGATCTACTAGCTATGATTGTTTTTTTTGGTTCATATGTATTCACAAGCAAATGATCACATGCGTTATGAACGGACATGTTAATTGTTTTATTGTATTTTTTAAATTCATGCACATGTGTTGTTCATGGTTTTTTTTTTTTTCCAGCTAATTACAACAGAGTGGATAAGATTTTTTTTTCTCTGAACTTGAGATCTTGACTCATCCATCATGCATACTGGATTAAAATTAGAAAACAAACTGGCCAGGGCTATAGATTCATGAATAATTTCAAATCCTCTTTTATAGAATTATTGACAACACTCTTTACAAGATATATATGCACAATCTAGATGTACAACAATAATAGTTTTGGAAGTATCCATAATTCAATTATATAAAAAAAAAATGCATCATTGAAACTTTGACTACCACTTCTTAATATTTCCGTACCTAACACGTATAAATTTGATACATGCATAAACTTAGCCTACTGTACAAAGTACTGTAAATACAAATATAGGGTAATTTACACGACGAAAAGAAACATCATTTCTGTAAAGCTAACTAGACTGTAGAAGTTCCTTATATATGTATATATATATAAGTTGATTTTGATAGTTATTCTAATATTTATTTGTTTAGGAAAATTATTGTTTCAACCGTATGGTATTGATTCAACGGTTATATTAAATTAGATAGTTGATCAAAATAATTTATGATGATTAATAAAATTAAATTCTTATCACAACACATTATTAAATTTTTATATTTAATTAATAATTACTGATAAAAACTTAACCAATAAAAATTAGTCCGTATGTATCGTTCCATTTCGGTTTGTTGCCAAATCAAGGTCTCGTTCATTTCACCGATTCAAGTTTTCGATTTTAAATTTTTACAGTAAAAGGCTCTCAGAAAATGTCACATTTAATTTTTTCTGCTATAGTAAAAAATTATAAAAAAATGTCACATCTCAATTTAAATTGGAAACTTGAATTCAGAAAGTGAACAAAGCCCAAGAAATTGTATAATTACTACTATTTTAGATGAACTTACTTGCTCAAAAGGTGACTTCGAGTTGTCAACTTGTGAATACTCATATTATTATAATTATTTTTATTGTTTTATAGGGACTGTACCTCCAAGTTATAAATATTGAGAATCAACAAGGCATGCATCTAATTATAAAAAAAAAAAAAAAAAAAAAAAAAAAAAAAAAAAAAAACAAAACAACCCACCAAAAAAAAAAAAAAAAGGCAAGCATCTAGACCTACCAGCTGTCCAACGCCATCAATCTCTCCCTTTCACTCATGGCTGTCCTACAAAGATGTGTCTTGGGTGCATTACATATATTATTGTTTTTAAAGATGTGTCTTGGGTGCATTACATATATTATTGTTTTTATGTGGAAAATCTTGTACCCCATATTACATGTTTTTGTCTATTAGCAAAAAGAACATAATTACATGTTTTTCTCACATTTTGTTTCATGATATAAAATCGGTTTATTCTTATCACCACGTCAATAATGCCTGATCTGATCTCGATCCTCTATATATGCATATATTTTACTAAATTATATTACATCCATGCTATGTAAGGATTAGAGACATGCAAATATTTTGCACATCATTCAGAATTTTTTTAGGGTTTGAGATAATCCCTCCAAGGTAATATGCAGAAGTGAAAAACATAATATAACAGTCACTACATATAATATTAACATTAAAAAAGTGTAACATCAATATTTTACGTTTACTGACTATTATATAATGTTTTTTACTTTTACATATTAATATTAACATGTTATGTTGGCCAGACTGTCCACCTAATAGCGTGATCATATATATATATATATATAACAAGTCTACCAAAGTAACAAACAGTTTATTGCGCATATATGTTGTATTCATATTAAAATTAACTATATTTGTCCGGATTACCAGGAAAAAAAAAAATCTTCTACATATACTGCTAATCAAAAAATGTTTTAATTATGGTTCGTTTAGTTCGCTGATTTAAGTTTTTAATTCGAATTGAGATATGACTTTATGTGAGAATTTTTTACTGTAATAAAAATGTTAGATATGAATACTTTTTAAAACTTTTTATTATAACAAAATTCAAAGTTTAAATCAAATCGGTAAAATAAACGTGCATTGTTCTTGCTTATGTCCAATTCTGAAATTATTTTTTAGAGTACCGGTTGGTAAAGGGACCTTTGGTTCAATATTACAATAAAATATTAACGACGTACTAATTGATGTGATTCTTTGTGAGTCAAGCAGATAGAATGTTTCTCGTTAATTCTATATTTTAACATACGTATGCTTAATTAACTAATTAATTAAAACAATATCTTCAGTATATTCATGATATATATATATATATATATATATATAAATAGACACACACACACACTTGCAAAGCAAGTGGCAACCAAGATGACAAGTTCATCCAGTTCAATCCAGTGCTTGATAAGATTACGAGTCATATGAGCAATTTAAAACGTATATAATTAGCTTTGGTTGATTGGACGTGGAAAAGATCCAAATGAAAAAAGTTTTATAAATTTATAATATAACAGGTATATTATCGGGTTACTCATGCTTCACGTTTTTGGTGGAAAATTTTGGCGTACCCTGTTGTTTCCGATGGCTGCTTTCAATATTTTAGGTTACGTTCTTTTCGTTAATTTAAGTTTAGAATTTAAATTTTATTATAATAAAAAATTTTTAAAAATAATTATATCTAATTTTTTTATTATAATAAAAAATTTTCACATAAAATTATCTCGATTGCAGCGACTAAAATAACAAGTTGAATAGAACTGTACGAAGTATTCAAAAGTAAACTTTTCATGTCCTTTTTGTAAGCATACGACTTCAGGATTTGAAAAAAAATAAATAAAAAAAGTGCAGAGAACTCATTAAAGATTTCTATCAATAGAAAACCAAAACAAAAAGAAAAAATCTTCCATAATTGGAGGAATTGGTCACTTTTTTAAGGACGCATCTATTAAAATTACTAGCTTTCAGATTCAGATTACTTATTCAGGTTTTAGAATCTAAAATCGTGTCTAATCAACCATGTAATTTAGAAAAATTAAAATATTTTTTAATTTACTTTTTATATGATTTAACACTTAAATATTTTAAATGTCGTGATATTATAATATTTTTATGACGTTAAAATGGGCAACGGGATCTCTCAGTCCCAAACTTTTCTCAGAAGAACCTCGATATTAAATGTTAAATGTAATTGAAAAGAAAAGTCATGTAAACAATGATAATGCATCATTGTCATGGAAACACAAATTATAGTGCAGCACTGTGCCGTTCTTTAATGTCAATAACACGTGATTAGTTTCCTTCAAATCAAATGTATGATAACTAGTGAAATACGTCCATATTTTTCAAATTGTTGACACTTTGATCTTCCTGAAAATTTGGACTTTTTTTTTATTATATTTCTCATTTCAAAACCCATATCACTCCAGCACAGCTTGAGTAACGATTTTAGGGGACGTTTAATAAGGGAATTCGTATCCTGATTCGAATTATGATTTATGATTCACTATAGTATTTTCTCTCATAAAAAATACACATAAATCAAAAATTATTCTAATCTAATAATTCTAATCTATGAACTAAACGTCTAATCATTCTGAATTTGACTCGTAATTTCTTGCGTCTGAAAAATGTTTCGGCGATCAATGTCACTTTTATAACATCTGGCCTTTTCACCAGTTGTTTGTGTTTTCATACCTCCAGGTCATAACAATCACCTATGTAATTTATTTAGAAAAATAATCATTATCTGGTTGTATTTGGTAGGTCTGCACAAAAAATCCGGCCTAACTGCAACTGTCAATGACACATCACCAACCTGATGGAGGGGGCAAATCTAAGCGAAATAATCACTACAATGAGCAGATTTTTGTGTACAAAAATGATATTCAACTACACTCAAAATCTGCCGTTTTCATAAATAGTGAGCCCCACCTGATAATTTAAGTGAGAAGGGCCACGAGATTAAAGAAACCTCACTTGGGTATGTTTGATTGGAGGTGAAAGATTCCACACAAATCCATCAAATCTAAACTAAAAAGTCTATTTTATCATCCAAAAGAAACTATTATCAAATTATAAAATAGATAATATAATAATTAAATAAATAATTATCATCTATCATTTTAATTATCCATTCATCTTTTCTACTACATAATATAAAAGATAATTATAATATTCTCTATCTTTTATATTCGACATCACTCTAATCTTTTTTATTTTTACTACTTTTCATCTCTCTTACCAAACGGAGCATGAATATCACAGTGACAAGGCCAGATTGCCAGATTGTTGTGTGTTATGCCCCATATTACTGCGGTGGCAATCTGCTTTCACAAAAAAGCATGATGACCCCTACATTCAATTTTAGTGTCACAAAAATTCGATTGTCCAAAACCAGACAAACCTGACCTTGGATTATCCATAGTTTTCCTAAATTTTAAAGTAAAAAATATATGATAGACTACGAAAATATATCCTATCAGTCGTAATCATTTCTTAACCGTCAGATTTTGATAAGATTTATATGCACCTACTTTTCATAATCTTATTGAATTTGCTATAATTAGTGGTCAAAGAAAAAAAAAAAGCATATCATTGTTACTCTCTATGAGTGGAAAGCAAACAATTTTCCTTCAGTAGCATATGTTCTCTCTTCTTTTGGCAGGGACAAAATGTGGCCTTAGATCAACCTAATCCCCACATAAAATCAATCAGTTTATTAGTCAGACGCAGTAAGATCTTTATTAGATACTGGAATTCAATCAGTTTAAGTGAACACTTGTTTTTTTAACTTTTATTATTATTATTATAGCTCAGTTTCTAACAAGTCATCAAATTATTAAAATTAATGCATCGTTTAACTTGTCGATTCAAATTTTTAATTTGAGCTGAGATGTACTTTATGTGATAATTTTTAACTGTAATAAAAAAATTAAATATGACTTTTTATGAGAGTTGTTAACTGTAATAAAATTAAAGTCTCGTTCATTTCATCGATTCGCGTTTTCAGTTTTAAGTTTCTACAGTAAAAAGCTATCAAAAAATGTCACATCTAACTTTTTCTACTACAGTGAAAAGCTGTCAGAAAATATCACATCTCAGCTCAAATTAAAAACTCAAATTCACAAAATAAACGAAGTTCAAAATTAAAAATTCAAATCGGTTTAATGAACGACGCCTAATTATACATTGAAAACGTGTCTTTCTACGGGATAAAGTAAAAGAAACAAATAACTTCACCGTTATCAAAGGAACCTTCCAATTACTGATGTGGCTCAAAAGATGTCAAATCAATCAATACAAAAGATGTCACGTTGGTTGGTATCGAATATTTTGATTGAAAACTTTGGTACTTAATGAATTATTTCACGGTGAAAGTGGGGTCCGTCTTTTTAATTTTACCACCCATATTCTGCCTCAAGAAAATGACCACCAATATCGCAGGGGCACAACCGGTAATCCAAATTAATACAACGTATTTGAAGATGTTTATTAAGAAAGACATAAAGAAATTGTTTTCTGACATGGAATACAAATTTTCCTCTTTTTCTACACATGTTAATAGTACAAGAAATGTGGTTTCGAGTGATCTAAGTTGAGTGTATAATTCCTCTGCCATTCGAGTGTTGTAACAAAATATTTGTCTCCACTTCCTCTACAGGTTTGGTAAAAAAGAATAAATGGTCTACCTGGTTTCTCACCATCATATCTAACATCACTGTAGAAGTTTCGCCATGGCTGTGTAGCAACATTTAGCGGGCCGCTCTTGCCGTCTTCTGCTGATTGGAAGGCAATGAATGATACACTTGATTTTGAAATCCAAGAGAGAAGTAATCGTCTATGAACTGTCACGCGAAACGGGGAACGAGAGGCCGCCTTTCAGATGGCTCACTGAAGTTGGACAGAGCCATTTCAGCATGTTTGGACCCAAGACCTGATCAGGAGGAAGAACAATTAGGATATCAAATTATAAGAGCAGATTTAGGATGTGTCTGATTGTTAATACATAGAGTGAGATGAAGAATTAATAGACATTCAAACAAAAGCATGGATGGAGAGAGAGTGATATACCAAGGTAATGTTTCTGTAAGCACTAACGTTGAAAGGATGCCGATAGTTCTGCCCGGATTTTCTAGTCAGCCATGCCGTCCGTATTCCTTCGTAGTACTGGTAAAAGAACGGTTTCTTGTCAGTATAAATAATTACCAAAAAGAAGACAACAGAGAAAGGCATGTCAAATGTCGGAAACTTAGCTATTAATTTATTATATAACCCACCTCTATGGTTGTCATGTTGTGGTTGATGAGGTAGATATGCCAACCCAAGAGAGTACCAAGTGTCAAGCTCAAGGAAACCATCATTACTCCACAAGTAACCTTAAAAGTTATAAAATTTTTACTTCTTTGCCCACAAACAAATGTGTAGACAACTGATTTCAATGGTAAGTCAGGTCTAAAAAGTTTAAGTTCGGTTAACGGACAAGCACTAAAACAACACAAAAGCTCAAGAACTGTGGAGTGTTTAACAAATCATTCAGCAGACTCCTAGAATCTTGATTCCTAAGCAAGTGAATAAGCTTAATCTGGAACAATGGCGGGTGAAAATCTCTAAAACGGTTAGAGAATGGCAAACATTCACAAGAATCAATAGGTAGGTAAAAAAGCTTAACTTCGATAATTAGTGCCACCCCTAGACTGAAACGGATATTAAACCGAAATCTTTTAGCCACTTTAAAAGACTTCGAAAAAGATCTTGTTCCCCTTTTCATCATATACATGATTGTATACAGGATATGGTGAAAACAAGAATTCAAATAAGAAATGGCAATGAAAAAAACCCAACCGAACGTGAATATGGAATAAAGTAAATAGCAATGCAAACGAAGAAGTTCTTGAACTAGATGGCCTAATTAAACCACCTCAGTAAAGAAGGAAAAAAGAAGATAAGAAAAAAAAAAAAAAGATTCCAGAAGTGAACCTTATTAATAAAAGTTGAGTGAGAAAGACAAATAATTAACTCACATAAAAAATCTTGAGCGGGAGATATCCACTGAACTCCCAGTCCTTTTGAAACGAACACGAAATAACCATGACCTGAATATTAATGAGTTTATGTTATAGCTCAAGGCATCTTATATTATTGACAAGAAAGATCAGAAAGATGCATATCCGACTTACCGTGGAATAGATGCTTGCGATCGTTGCATAGAAGACAAGTACAAAAAAAGCCTTGTAGTTCCAATAGCCAACACAGTTATTTACCCACATACAATGATGATCCTGCATTGAATTTTGTAGAGAGAAAGAATCATAAATTACACATCTCATTAAGCCTCTAAACAAAAAGTCACGTGTTAAAAATAGGGCATATGAATGTCCTCTGACCTACCATTCTCAAAACACACCTTTTACAGACTCGGCAATGGTGAGCCCTCGGAGGCTTGTATGTGGAGCACTTGTCACAAAGCTTCGATTGCACACTCTGTCAGAAAGAAAAGAAACCATGAAAAAAGACTTTCAAACTTAGATAGTTTAGATACTCTTAATTCCATATGATTTACAAAACACAATTTGGTTTCTACCACAAAAAACACACACACAATTCGGTCAAAAATGTATATGTTGCATTACAGTGAAGTAAAATAAGTGATGCAAGTTTGTGAAATGAAACCCATATTCACTATCTCTCTTATAACACCTATATTGTCTACTACATTACATTAGCAAAGAATCACAATTGATTCATCTCACCTGAATGGAATGGATAGAGTACAAAAATCAAGTCTGCAAGCTCTCTTTTAAGTTTTAACAAGCAATGCAATTGACTTTAAAATTCCCCACATCTAGATTCCATTTCCAGATTTCCTTAATAACCTACTAAGCACATAGCCGGCTCAAAGGTGAGGCCCCTAAGGCCATTGTTTAAGGCCTCACCCTTAGCCAATGCCCCAGATTTTTCTTCTTCTTTAATTCAAACACCATATTTAGGCCTTAAATAGACAAATAGCCATTGTTGTGATGATTATTATAAATTTCTTAGCAGCCAAATAAATGCATAAACTCTCAACCTACTAGAAAAGAAAAGCACATGTTTTGTTCTTCAAAATAAATCTTTCCCGCAAGAATCAAGTTTATAGTTATACTTTCACTTTCCTCAACATCCAAAACAAAACATAACACTAAAGACATCAAAATTCTCCTCTCTAGCTCAATTTTCTCATCAACCCAATTACAAAGCAAATAAAACACAAAAAACCCAGATCATAACTTAAGCAATCATGCAGAAAAAACTTACATTTCCGTTGGTTTGTTCATCACTTTCTTCAACATCAGGGACATAAGAAGCCGGGACGTGACCTGGGTCGGTGAGAACACAGACAAAGAAAGAGAAAACGCAGAGAGAGGCGAGGAAAGTGAAGATCAAAGCATTTAGAGATCCAGAGGAGCTCCTAAGCCCAACCCAATCCTCAATAAAAATGAAAACCGTGATGTAATACACGAAACCCACCAGCAGAAACACGGCGAGGATCGGGATTGACAGAAGTTTCTTGAATTTTGCCATTGAATTCGTTGGATTTTAGCTGGATCGAATCATAAACAATTGTGCAGCGTTTTCTTTAGGAAAGCCATTTTCCAGCGTGACAAAGAATCAATTTTCTGGGAGTTTTGAATCTTTCGACGTTGTTGGAGAGATTAAACCGAAGTGACGCTTTGCTCGGGAAGAAACGACATATCCTTTTAAACTAAAGTTTGTAGTCGTTTCAGTAAAACGACATGCTTTGTGTCGTTTGTGCAATAAAACCTCATAAAAGGGTGTGTTCAAGACAACCGAAACCCACGGCGAACTGAGTACCACTGATTAAAACCGGCTGGAAAAATTCATGAGAACAGTCATTGTTGTCACGGTCGGCGAGACCAAACTGGTGGGGCCTTGGTGGATGGTTTGCATTTTTAGCTCTCGTTATTCGAGTTTAGAATTTAAATTTTATTATATTAAAAAATTCTTAAAAATAGTGATATTAAATAAAATCACATCTAAATTTAAATTAAAAATTTAAATCAGTAAAATAAATTAGTCTTTAATTTAGTCGGATGAGCGACACAGAATAATTTCAAATTTCATCACTCAATCTTTACCGTAAACGTGTCAATAAAAAAAAAAAACTAAACTTGAAGATAATCAGGTATGAAGACTTTCCAGAAGGATTCAACAACTAAAGATAAGCATGAGGCACTCGAATCCCTGATTAGCTAAAACAAATGCAACACCTAGAGTTGACTACAACTATGTGATAGATCGGAGGAGTTCGATTAATGTCCAACAAAATATTATAAAAATCTTATTGAAATTTCATACGGAATTTTGAGAAGCTATCAGATCACAATAAAAGTAGACCATATCACTAAGAATCTAAATTTTATAAGAAAATTTGACAAAATACAAGATGAACTCGATTCAGAATAAGAAAACTTGCTCCAATTATGCATCTAAAGCTCACAACTAGAGTATAATCCTAACATCTGTGATCAAATTCAGCAAGTGTATATGCAAAAAGGCCCTTAGCAGTCTCGGGACTAAATATCCATTAACATAATTTGAAAAACAATCAAGAAAATTCAATTTAGCTTAGTCCACTTTCACAAGAATTTCTTGCTTCAACATTCACCGTGGTAGATTTCTCCCTTGTGTGTGATGTGTCTTCAACACGAAGCCAAATTGAAAACGAGAGATCGTAGCCAGATCTATAAGGAAAAATATGCTAGAATGACTATCCAACAAAATAAAATTAGTAAAATGACATTCTTTATTTTTTTACGAAGAAGGACCACTTAATCATTTTTTATAAAAAGTGGTTATTTTACAAATAAAAATTTTAAAAAAGTTATTTTACTAATAAAACTTTTCTATTGAGTTATTTTTACAAAGACCTCGTCTACAAGGCCCCTACAAAATTGATCAAACATAATTGCAAAATATCAAATACAAAGTTGAGTGTTGAATTCAACATGTTTTCTTTTCCCCTCAATTGAGACGAATTAGAAATAACATCCCATGTAGTCACATTTCTTGTGACCCATTCAGCATCATTTCATAAACAAGTATCCTTGTAATTTTTTCATAAGCAAGTAGCCTTGTAATTTGCCATGAATGTACCAACCCAAAAGTTTGATAACGTTCTTATACCGGATTTGGCTCAGCAAATTCAACTCATTCTGGAGTGAAACTGATGATGAGAAAATGAGAAATGCTAGCGTCTGTCACTTTCTTTGTCACTTTCTGCATTTATTGTTTAACACGTGAATTCCATTATCTCATTTTCTGTTAAATTATATATATATATATATATATAATATTAGCAGAGTCCACATGTCAAATAGTGAATACAAAAACTGACAAAAAAATGACGCTAGCATTTTTCATGAGAAAAGACCCGGACATAAAATAATACACATGCCTCGTTCATTTTACTAATTCGAGTTTTCAGTTTTAAGTTTCTACAGTTAAAAGCTCTCAAAAACTGTCATATCTAACTTTTTCTACTACAGTTAAAGCTCTCAGAAAATATCACATCTCAACTTGAATTGAAAACTCGAATCTGCGAAGCGAACGATGCCTCAAAATTAGTTTTGAGATGGTCGTTCCAGTGCAGCAAAATTTGTTTGTATTTTTGGTTTATTTTTAATGTTGTCTTTCTTTTTAAGATTTTTTGAGGTATACATAGATACATACATATATATATGTATATATATGTATATATATATATATATATATTACATTTTGTGGATTATTTGTGTTTTTTTTTTTATAGATGTTTTGAAGTATACTGGTAGGAAACCCGGTGGAAGTACAGTTACCAGTACCAATAGTTCATGGTGGATACTAACGGTTATTAGGATGAATACCGATGGTAATCAACCAGTATCGTGGATGCTGCCAATCACCAAATGGTATCCCGATGAATACCAACGTTATATTTAGTGCTCTAAATATAATAGTATGACAAGGTATAGAATTTTATATAATTTCTTTTTCTAGTGTTATATAAATCCAAGATATAAATATGTGGCTTTCCTATAAAGAGCCCAAGTTTAAGTTGTAACATAATGTATCCCAACCGACACCTTTCTTATACCAAAGGCCCAAAGAATTCTATCTAGTCTAATCTATCTAGAAAAGAAACGATGAAACATACCAAAGGCCCAAAGAAAACAAGCTGAATAAAACCCATTACAAGACAAATAAAAACCCGGAAATAGTAGAAAATAGGCTAATATAAAAACTTAAGAAAGTACATAGGTTAACTTTTAGTTATAAAAATTAATAGGTCATAATTTGTCAAGTTATGATTTATAACTAGATAAGTTATGGACAAACTTGTCAAGTTATGGTTCATAGCCAGACAAGTTAATGGACAAAAATCGTGAATTATGAACAATAACTTATCTAAGTTATAGTTCATAACCAGACAAGTTATTGACAAAAACAATAATTTGACCTATTTATTAACTTATGTAAACTATTGGTCTATTAATTTTAATTCATCTCAAGTCTTGGCCTATTTCTCTCTTTTTCCTATAAAAACCATGAGTAAAGAATTGCTTTGAAAGGATTAAGGCTGAGTTTGAGATTGTTGTGCTTTTAGTAGAAGCACCTATTTACTTAAAAGTAAGAGTAGAAATAGAAATAAAATTTAAAAGTTACAAATTTTAATTTCTCCAAATAACTTTTAAGAGTACATTAGAGCTTATGCAAAGTGCTTTTTTAATCTTTTACTAGTTAAAACTCGCACCTTAAAAATCAATTCTAAATATGTCAGTTCATCAAATAGGCATCAATTTTTTTTTTGGTGCAAATTGCTTTAAAAAGTTGCAAAAACAATCGCAAACTCACCCTAAGTTAAAACTCGCACTTTAAAAATTAATTCTAAATATGTCAATTCATCAAATACCTCCTAGTAAATAATAATAATAATAATAATAATAATAATAATAATAAAGAGAATCCTGTCGATGCTTACTCAGAGATCAAGTTGGTTAATTAATGGATCAATAATTTAGAAAACTTGCAATATCTCCTTAAATAACCTCTGACAAGCAAAAATAAAAACTTTTGACCGCTAGTGTAATTTGAAAATTTAACTGGCCATTGTACCCACGAACGATGTTAGTAATTATCTTACCAGTGTCAATTTGAAAATTAGTATTTGATATAATACTCGTGATCTCAAACAAAATATATTAAAGTCGAATCGAAGGCAGCTTAATTATGAAATATATATACATAAGAATTATCTTAAGTGTGGCATCTCGATCAATTAGATATGTGTTTTTTTTTTTTTTTTTTTTTTTTATGTCTGTGAAACTACATATATATGTAACACTCAGTTTATTTTCACGTAACATTATAAATAAATATAATTTAACGTATGCAATATTGAGTGTTACACGAGCATATGAAAAAAAAATTACATGTAAGAACCAACGATGTAACATAACATTTACCGGACTCTATGATCACTGGGTTTAAGACTTTGCATATATATAGATGAGTTTTTTATTGTTACGTTTTTATCAGTAGTTACCATCAAATATAGATGACATATCGTGATAATAATCTTATCTTATTAATTGTCATAAATTTTTTTGGACAACTATATAATTTATTACAACCGGATCAATATCTTACTGCTAAAAAATAATACCTATTGATAGATAAATATTAGATAAACTATTAAAACCACACCCATATATATATATGTATAAGTGTGTTTGAGAAAGATTTATTATAGTGTTTTTGTTGCAAGTTTTATTGCAACAAAAACTATAATGAACCTGTTTTATTAATTTGCTGAATGCAAGTTATTTAACTAGATTAAATAATTATCGAAAGCTACTCAGGGAATTTTTAAGTGGTTTAGTAAAAATCTACATCCACGAGGCCATATCTAGTTATTAAACAATCCACTAATTAATTTACAATCACTAATAGACTTATACAATCTAAAAACTCCCTCTCATAATTGTCACCTTAGTCTTGCAATAACTAGTTCAGTAAACATCATTCGTCTTCAAACTCTTCATTTAGTAGTTCGTTTTCTCCGAAAACTTCAAATTCTTATCTTAAAAACAATGATTGGTTGAACTCGCAGGTCATCTTTTCCTGGAGACAATAACTTCTTCTCAAGAAGAACGTAGAATACAAAAGCTCGAAGTTCTATGTGTGAACTCTCGAAAACCGTGAAGTGTAAACTTCTCAAAGTACTGTGTCAAACCCATGAAGTCTTCAATTACATCTATTTAAGTATTATATAGAGCAAGATGAAATCCTAAGGTCAGATATCGGATTTCTCAAAATTTGAATGTTGCAAAATCTGTAATTATTTCTTCTAAATCTTTTCACTTCTTTTCCAAGTCTTTGACAGCTGAGATAAAAATTCAACTATACCTCCCCACGATTTTAGCTGATAAACATCTTTGAATTCAGTTTAAACTTTTATCTCCTATTGAATTTCAAATTTGCTTTTTGGATATTTTCTTGAATATTGTTATCATTCATGCCAACAAAAAAACCTAACAATATGTGTGTGTATATCACAACATTTTAATACTGCTCTCGTACTCATAACTCTTCATGCCGATAATCGCGTCGACCTTAAATAAATGAATTATTGGATTTCGCACGATAATTACCAATTAATCGATGTCTCTTTTGTACGTACACCAAATGATGGTGCATTAATATCACTTTTTCTTTGTTGATCACATCATAATATCACATTTTTGCATACATTTATAGATATGCGCATGATATCTATATATATGTGGACACACTGCCAAATAATCATGTATATATTTCTACATATTATCTTATATATATGGAATTAATATCCTCGAACAGAATCTCCAGATTCACGAATCGCATCTATATAGGAAAATTCAAAGGTCCAATGATCAACTGATCTCCAATCTATTTCTTAGGAATATACTTTTTGATCAACATCCGGTAGAAGATGAAGCAGAGACGAAAATGAACATTTTGTTGTTAGGTGGTCTTTTTAACTGTGAAATAATTGCTACCCAGTTTCCGCGACGAACTGTTGCAAAAGTTGTATTAATTCTTGTATAGTGTTATTTCGACTTTCAGACTTTTCTCATTCCCAGTCAATTTTTAAGATCTGCCCCATTTTAAGACCCCATGGGACATCTTTATTGTTAGTACAAACTACCACACATATAATTGAGTGAATTAAGCAGAATTTCAATCTTTCCCGGCCATATGCACCGACTACATATTGCTTAGCCACATAACTTATGATAACTCATGTACTGCTTAATTATTGTCCTGAAACATAAGTGAATCTACTTTATTAACGGTATTTTGAAGTTACGTATTTATAACTCCGTTGTCCTAGTTTTCCTAATATTAATTTTTTTATAAAGTGATAAGAATTATTACAGAAAATTATAAACATGATAAGTCTGAGAGGAGTGCACTTTCTCTTGTAATTTTTTTCATCATAATGAATTAACATTGTAGCGGTTAAAATTGATGCAATTCTCATATTAAAGGTAAACCAGTATAAAATTTTTGTGTGTTTTATTTGTTTGTTTTTCTTTTGCTATATATTTTATAATTTCTCTCGATAATATAGAATTAAGACGTCTGATTCATAACATAGTAGAATCTGAAAAAAAAAAAAAAACATCACTCTTATCGATAAAAACATTTATCACATGATAAATACAAGTTAGAGATATGAGGAGTCAAATTATCATATGATAAACAGGAATCTGAATTTTTTTTTTTTTAGGGTATGGCCAAAAACTGGCCGCGTGGAGTTCTGGAGAGTCACTGAACTGTTGCGCCCATTGCAGCGACGACTGGCGGAAGGGGACCAGCGGAGGGGACCGCGTAGGGTTACTAATTGGCTTTGTCCCCTTGATAATTCCGTCACTGAAAAGGGCGTGAAAATGACCAAAGAAGAAAGGAAAAGGCCAAGTTGAAAGGGAAATGAGCAAGTCGAGAATCGAGATTTGGATCGATCAAGACTTGGTCAGTATACGACATCGTATATATTAATGCATTTGGCCACAACCACAGTTTGTGTCGGCATCAACCTAGTACTACTAGGTGGTAAGTAAGCAAAAATGACACGACACTTATTAATTGCATGCCAACAGATTGTGTACTGCATCAAGTCTCGGAATCTTTCCAGCATAAAAAAAAAAAAAAAAAAAAAATCAGTTAATAACTGTCTGTCCCTTCCTTATTAGTTTTCTAGCTAAGGATCCGTATAGGTGGGTACGTTCTGTGTATGTATGAATGTATATAGGCACAAGAAAATAATATATATAATAACCTATGTTACGAACAGAACCTGAAAAATAAAATAAAATAATCGAAACCACTTCTTATTTAGTGAGAAATGGAAGGTTTATATGAGTCTGCAGATAAGTTAAAAAAATTTTGATTTAAACATTCTACCAAGATAATAATAGTGGAGCAAAATATTTTGGTATATATTAAATGTATAAAGCGAGGAAGATTGTAGCATACTGTAACAAACTGTAGTGTATATTTGATCTTCCTTTAGAACAATTTATAGTATTGATCTTATAGCCTATTACAGAAAATTTTACTTACATTCATGATTAAGCCTAAAAAAGATAGGGGAAAACAAGAATATTATGGATTAAAATTAGTACCGCAAATTTTGTTTTAATTGGACACAATCAAGCAAGCTCATTACAACTTCATAGTATAAATTAAAGTTTAGTCTACTGATAAGATCAGTTGATTCCTATAAATGTAACGATTTCTTTTTCTCAAGCCATATATATATATATAAATATATATGGTACCGCGAATTTGGTTTTAATTGGACACATTCAAACAAGCTCATCACAGCTTTGTAGTAAATCTAAATTTTTATAAAGGCAGCTAGCAGCTTAGGCATAATCACCCAAAAATGTAATTATCAGATTAATCCTTTTCTAGTACTGTAATCATGTATGGATTTGGCAAGCCATCTTGTCATGCTCATCACCTTGGTGTTTAATGATTGTGCTTTTTAAACTTTAGCTTTCGAACGTAGTTACAAAGACCTTGGCAAATTTCCTTTCAAAAAGATTATCTTGGTCAAAAAGAGCATGGAATATATCTCTAATGTAGACAACGTCAAAGAGACACTTATTAGACCTCAAGGAGGTAGTGACAAACCTACTATAGATTGTAAGAGTATCTTGTTGATTATTAATAAAAGAAGTTGGATTATAATTAGGCCAAGCAATTATAGACAAACAACCAGTCAATGGCATTCTATGTATTTCTTGGACTGGATCAGGTTGAGAAAGCGGAAGTGCATTTGCACCTGTCAAATCCAGAAAAAAAATGTAACAATAAATAACGAAAAATGCTTAGAAACACCACCACTAATAATAAAAAGTGAATTTTATCTGTAGGTCTCATCTCGTGAGATTTAACTTTTATTAGTGAGTGGTATTAGCATTGCTCATAATAACAGAGTATACTTAGGGTAGAGACGTTGTAGAGATTTCTTATCATATAAATATCAAGTCAGAGAGAAAACTGATAATTATACTGTGCTAAAAAAGAAGTGGAGATTGTGCTCCCAAGGTCTTATATAAAATTGGTGGAACTCAATAATTTACGGAAATTAGACATTATCATTGATTTCGAAATAAATAAAAAAATGCTCGGAAAGAGTTTCAAGTAGTAGAATTGAAACTGGCCTTTATTTTCGGTTGTTTTCATTTCCTTTCTTTCTAGGGTTGTTGTTTTAATTTGTTTTTTCCCCTTGTGGCCGAATTCTCAACTTTTTTATTTATGTCTTTACTAATCAATTAGAGTATGGACTTATTTGAGGTGCTTAGTAGATGCTTCTCTATTCCAATTGAAATGTGTTTATTAAATTCTTTCGTTCTATTTTTTTCAGATTAATTTCATAAATGTCCTTAAATTTTGTAACTTGTTTCAAAATATCCCTCTAATTTTAAAAATGGTTCATTTTGTTCCCTAAATTATGTACCCTAGATCAAATTACCGACTCTTATATTTATCAAACTAACAAATTGATAAGTTGTCACTATTTATACTTTTATAAATGTCTCTAAACTACTGATTTTAAGTCAACTTGTTCCTAACTTATTATTTTTATATTAACTTCCCCCTTGTTTTTTAAAAGTTTGGAATTGATACAAAATCAATAATTTAGAGTGCATTTATGAAATCACACTAGTTCATGAGGTGTTTTGAGCCACTTTCATATTTTAAAGGGTGAAATGAAACATTTTCGAAACTTAATGTATTATTTTCTTTATTTCTTTATTTCTTTCTTTTCTTGATCCATTTGTTGATTGAAGTCCGGGGGTATACCATGTGGGGTGTGGTGGGGTAAACACCAAATGTAGTAAAGCTGCGCATTACTATTAAAAATAATACTTTTTGACGATAAACTCTTTCATAAGATCACCCCTAAATGTATACACAACACGCAAACACATGCATATACCTATATGAACCTTTATATCGTTGATCACTTTTTCAAAATCCCACCACAAATGGACGGAAGTACTATAGACCTCACCTTTTGACATTCAAAAGCAACAATAACTTTTAGTACATATCACCACCTTTCACCTGGTGGAAATTGTACGTTGCTGGGTTGGAACCAAATATTGGCTGTGCTTATAAAAACTTTGGTGCTCGGTGTAATTAAGCTTGTTAAACTATTTCTTTTCATGACAATAGATATATATATATATATATATAATAAAGAATCAAATACGCCTACGTTAAGGCTTATCTTTTGGAACTGTGGGAAATAATTAGTTTGGATCTATTTATTCCACCTCACGGCATTGCAAGATTTACTTCATTCACGGTACTTATGTAGGA
The DNA here is from genome assembly GCF_000414095.1 of Morus notabilis. Taxonomy (NCBI): domain Eukaryota; kingdom Viridiplantae; phylum Streptophyta; class Magnoliopsida; order Rosales; family Moraceae; genus Morus; species Morus notabilis. The sequence continues at coordinate 141,552 of NW_010367947.1, read as the reverse complement.
CAAGTCACTAGTCTATAATATTTTCTTGTGAATTTTGTATCTTACACTACATGCAGTTGCACAGGATATATAACATGTGAAGCGAACTGGGCCTAATCTGCACATGTACTTAAGGGCTAGTTACACATGTAGCGAAAATGAAATAGTAAAGTTGAAAATAACAAGATATTTGAAATATTTTAAAATTTGAAAATTTTGATGTCATTAAAATGATGACTATATTACTATATAGTATCAAAATGACATCATTATGATAATTATTACATAATTTTTGCTACCTTTATTATATTTTGAAAATTTTCCTAAATTTTAACTTAAGATGTGAAATTTTGTACTTTAAACTATATAGGTAGAATGTGAAATGTAATTTCTTGATGAATATCTGAATTACTATTAGTGAAATTTGATTATGTAAATTCTTAATGAATATAAGAAGAATGTATAATTATTTAAACCATTTAGTGAGAACAGATTTTGATGATGAACATTTAAGGACAGATTTTGCATGAATCAACGTTAAATGTGTGACCAAAAAGATGGTTTCTGCAGGAGTCCATGTTTTATGTAACATATTGAAGGATGGTTTTTTTCCGAAAACCCTCATTAAATGCGCCTTCCTTGAGTCCATATCTTTGTCCATACTCATATTAGATGAAGGTTGAAAACCATTGTCAAAATATTAGTCACACAAATTAAACTACTCTTGATTACACGATGTTTTGTTATGACTTTTAAACATTGTCTAGTGTACATTTTCTATAGTGAATCTCAATAGTGAAGGGAGATATCCGTCCACATCCACACGATTTAGGAGAAATCTTGGAATGGTCATATTGAGTTCAAAATATGTCAAAAAATAAATCGAAAACCCAAATGCATAAAGAAAATTTGACTATAAGTAGGAGAATACTGTGCTGCACGATGACCAATTTTTAACCAATTAACATATCACATAACCATGGAAAAACACGGTAATTTTTTATTAGTTAATTAATCAATACTGATGATGTTATATGTAGCATTTTTCTTCTAAGAAAATTATTTCTGAATCCGTTTGATATTCATTTTAGAACGTGCAATTATTCGTAAATCGGAGTGACTACTTTTCTATACATAAAAAGAATTGTTCATCCGGCAGAGTGTACAAAATCATCAATAATTACATAGCACATCAAATCTATTTTATGAATAGCTTCTTTTCTATAGACATGTTTTTAGATTTTGCACAAAATTTTCAGGTACAATTGAGTTTCGTAAAACTATAACTTGGTTGACTGACACGAAACGGACATATACATTTTACAAAAATTAATGCACATATAGAAGTACTATTTTTGAGAAGCAAGCATAAGATAGCTCTTGAATTATGATTGACGCAAAAACAAATAAATAAATAAATAACATTTCTCAAAAGTGAAATTAAATTTTAAAAAAAAGGCTTTAATTACCTTACCTTAGGCTTAGAAGTTCCAACGTACAAGTTTCGTTTCATCTCCTAATTTCCTCCTTAATTTCTAGCTTTCATCTTTTGTTACGGAAGTATATAATGGTTGGTCCCAATTCCATTTTCATTCATACACACGTTTTTAGCACTCAAGTACTTGAGACCGCAAATTATCATCAACACTGCATAAGAAACACTCAAAGGTACGATATATCTCGAGAGTGAGGATATGAATACGACAATAGCATGATCTCAGTACATGAAAGAAAGAGAAAAAAAAAAAAAAAAAAACTTGGGTAATTAAAAATTTTAAATCACACAGAAAACATATTGAAAGAGTAAACAAAGCTAATTAATGCAGTAACTTAACTTGAGGTAATACCTAATATGAACTAATATAAGGAATTAATATATATATGATCGAGTTTTTAATAATTATGTTTTGATTTATCCGTGATATTATTATATATATATATATATATAAGCATGCATTATTAATTTGCGTATGCATACAAACATGATAATAGTCGAAATGGATTTGCTACGATCTCGTTGTACTACGGACTGGTGGAGCTTTCGATGAAGGAATAATGGGTTGTCCCATTCTTTACACTTTTTTTCCAAAATGACACAACAACTTTTGTCAAGAATTGCCCCCACATGACATGGCTCAAGATTCTTCTTTCCAACTTGATGAAGCTTAGCTAAAAGTAGCATTTATATGTTCTAAAAATGTTCAACTAATGGCTAGTTGTTGTAAGTTTTTCAATCTTTAAATGGCTAAAATCGAGTACGAATTTTCATAAGCACCATGGGCATACAGTGAGCAGTGATATATACCAAATAATATTGCTATATGTGATAACATTATAATGACTAGTGATGTCTTGACTTTGTACTGTGTCCTTATCGGTTGTTGTTTTCCAGATGATAATAGTACAGCTACACCTAGCTAGACTCTGAAATAGAACTTTGATTGATGGAATGGTGATGGCCTTGAACTTTGTCCTTGCCGTGAACCATTTCAATAAGCCCTAGTATTAGAACATAATAAGATAAAAGAATAATGCTAGCAACACTAACTACAATCCTGACTTTTATACTAATTTTATAAGTTGTCATTCTTTTATTTATAAGTGTATAAAAGACTACCGTATCAATAAATTTAGTATTGTAAAAGAATAACAACTCAAGAGTTGGTGTAGAAATTGAGATTAGAGTTGATATCTTTAACATTATTCATATATAAAAACTAATTTAGGTGTAAAAAGTATAGAGAGTGGGTACCTTTTTATTATTAAAAAATAATTTGAACAGTTAAATTTTAAGAGTGAGTTAAAATTGTTTAACTCAATTCAAACGGAAAATAACTGCGTGCTTACTAAATATGAATTTATATTGTGCTTACCGTTCAATCTAGAAGGTGGCATTTTTTTTATACCTCTAAAACATATGTAATATTATATGGACGAAGACAGACATATGAACAATATGGGATATTGTATTGAAGGTTTCGAATGCTGAAATCAATGTTATAACTTAAAAGTACAGTCAATCTGGTCATACATACCTTGAAGTTCAGTTGATGCATATGTCAAATAATGTTGTTGAATTTAAGTGTAAGTCGTGTGAAGTACTTCATTCTTCAGCAGAGTTTGCACGGTTTCTGAGAAAGCATATATATAAAACTTTATATGAAAAAAATGGCGTCTTACAAGGTAAGTGACAAGACAATCCCTACTTACTGATCAATAATAATAACAATAACGATAAATAAAATGTAAAAATAAGGAGGAAGAAAAAAAGGTCACATACAGAAGCAACTACTGTTAGATGTATATATTGCTTTGTACTGTCCACTTTGCTTGTTTGGATATCTTATCATGTTTACATAAATGTTCCCGTCTAGTACTATACCAATCAGTACTCAACAGCTATACATGTTAACATTATTGAACTGTACCCTTTTCGTGCATGTAGAAGACTCCTAGATAATTTCACAGATTTCTTGCAGAAGTAGAAACCTAGAGATGCTTAAAAACCAAACACACACATATATATATATATATATATACACACACGCGATAATTATAAACCAAACACACACACACACACACACACACACACACACATACATATATATGCACACACGATAATTATTAGAGGCATTAGAGATTTCTTACTTCAAATCAATTACATGTTTAAATCTCGCACTACTTTTAAACAACAATTTCTAACTCACAGGCAAATATCTCTTAAAAGAAGAAAATGTTAATTATAACTCGGAATATCTCACTAATAATGGTTAATTTTCGTCTCTCAAGATGAAGTTCTCAAAAAACCGTCTCCGATCTCTTTAATTTGAGATGTTATCTTCAGTTGATCTGGATCCGAAGAGGTTCTTAAATTCAGAATCTTCAAAGCAAGAATTAAAAAAATGTTGAGGCAATTGAGATTTCTATGTGGCTATATGAGCATATATGCTAGTAGATATTTATGTCTAGATATTATATATATAGCTGCTGTATCATACAAAAGTACTAAAAATTAAACTAATTCAACTTCTTCATGAGTATTAATACCAGCTTATAAGCTTAAAAAGCTAATTAGATGCTTCTCTAAAGATTAGCTTCAAGTCTTTCTATTCATATTATATGGTAAAGAGAGATGGAACTAAACAAATTGTTCTTATGTATATTTATAGGGAGAAAGAGAGGATTCATATATATATAGTTCAAGCATTAATGGCCCTAAACATGAGTGAACCGAAATGATTCGCAATATTCAACACAGAGGGAGAAGCAACAAACCAGTAAAAACAAACGCAGAAACATGTCACTCACTCCATGACAAACAAAAACCCTAATTAAGCTTCAGAATTTTTCTCCATCGGCATCAGATCTAATATTTCTGAACCGTGAAAATTGAAGATATAAATCATATATTGTAATATGTAATATATATTACATTTATAGAATTTGTTACCAAGAAAGTGAGGTGTTAGATAGTTTTCCAAATGGATTTGCAGCAAAAAGGTTTAGATTTTTCTAGACTTACAACTTCAAAAATGGGTTTTGATATTACAAGGAAAAAGAAAGTTACATCCAGTTTCTAAAGCAATAAGAAATTAATGTGGAAGATCACCAGAAAGATGCCAAAGATCAGAGAAAGAGGAAGAGACCCAAAAAAAAAATACAAAAAAGAAAAAAAAAAAACAGAAACTATAGGTTATGGAATAATTCAAATTAAAGAGGTTGCCAACAGAGATCCAAACTTTCTGGGATGTTGTAGTCAAAGCTCTGGCTGGGTTTTCGCCTCCATCGAGGTAGGAGGACGAAGAGTCGACGGTGGCGGCGAGAATCTGACCGCAGCCAACTCACCGATTGTGTGTGTTAGCTTAGCTTGATTTCAACACATCCCCAAAAATACAGAACTCCACATACTAAATGAACAAAAAAAAAAATCCACAAAAGAAAAGTGGAAATACGATAATACAGTATCTACTGTAGTTGCAGACATAGTCTAAAGATAATTTTACATCCGACTCCGTTATAAGATTCAATTTCTCCGGCCGCAATGACCAAAGAAAGAAAATCAGTAGAACAAAAAAAAAAAAAAAAAAAAGTGATAATCAACAAAGAGAAATTAATCACTTCACCTTGATGGCTTCTGTGGTTTACATATGTATGTATGTATGTATATATATAGTCATCTATCGCTGATGCAGCATCATCAAGATTCTCAATTTTCTTATCATCCTCAAACGTAAGAGCAATCATGTATAATTCTCTTGTGAATCTTGATGATGATGCACCTGCAAACAATGACTCAAAACCAATATTGACTCTTCACCGATGGATCCGTCCGCAGCAGATGGAATATATACACCGCACAAAAAAAAAAAGGAAAAGAAAAAAGGTATATTTGAGAAAGAAGATAAAAAAAAAAAAATTATAAAAAAATGGAAGTTTTTTTCCACAGAGAAATTTTGCGAACGTGGCATTAAACAAATGGTTAAAAAGGTCTGCACCAATGACTAGAACTTCAACCCTAAAAAAAATGTCAAAAAAAACAAACAAAAAACCTTGAAAACGAAGGAATTCGAGACAAGAGATGAAAGTTACATGTATTGAGGAAGTCAACAAAAGGGAAAACAGCTCCGCCAACGACTTTTGGTTTTCGCAATCTATGGCGATTGGTGTTTGTGGGTCTTTTTCTTTTTGTTTTATTTTTTATTTTTTTAAAACGGGTATTATGGGACGACAGATTTTCTTCCTCTGTGGAAAGTAAATTTAATTAGGAATAGAAAGCCATGAAAATGGTGGGGATTCTTTCTGTGGATCCGAAGCTGAATCCCCAGTAGATCTCCACCGTCTCTAAATAGATTTATGGCAGTTTCTTCTGATTAAAAAAAAAAAAGAAGAAGAAAAGCAAATTGTGTAAGAAAATAAAGTGAAGATATCAGAGAAACAAAAGCAAAGAGAAAAGAGAGAGAAGAATTATCATGGTATCAAACGAACTAAGTAGGCCAGAATACAGAAAAAGGAGTGGAACTGGACCTCATGATCTAGTAGTAAATACTTATAGACAACGAGGAGAGAGAAAGCTGAGAGACGCAACGTTCTTTGGTGGTATATTCTCTTTTCGGCTACCCGGGTGCACAGAAATTCTACGCTCTCTGTAAATTGTGTTTTTTTTTTTTTTTTTTTTTTTTTTTTTTTTTGGGGTGAATTTGGGCTTTTATTTAAGGAAGATTCGTTTTGGTAGCACTGAGGAGACGTAATTATTTATATTAGAGAAAGAGGACAGAGATAAATACTATTATAAGATCTGAATTTTTACCATTTATTTTAAAATAATTTTTTTAATTAAATAATTATACTAATTAAAAGAATATTAATTAAGAATAAATAATAAAAATTATCGTACATTTTAAAGAATAAATAATAAAAATTACCGTACATTTTAAAAAATAAATTCAGCAACTTTCTCTTAAAAAAATACAAATTTATTATGGTTCTCTTTATGCCTATTATTTATATTATTCTTAATAATTAGTTGTTATTAAAGCTTTTTGACTTTCAAAAAAAATGTCACCTTTTGTTTTTATTTTTATTTTTTATTATTAAGTGAGTGAGAATTATTTTAAGAGTAACATAAATAATACTTTTTACTATCTTGAATAATATTTCTCAGTTTTTGCTTCTTATTATTATATAATGTCCACGATTTTTTCCTTTGGATTATTTGCTTTTTATACCTTGCGTTTAAGTTTACTACCATCAAATGTATATTTTCAATTTACGTTTTAATACACAAATCTATAAGTTTTATTGGTCAACACTCAAACTTTGACATCAAAAAGCCCTTAAATAAAAAACATAATAAAAAAACTCTAAAAAAGAAGAAGATAAAAAGGGAAAATTTATTTTTTTTGAAGATTTTATTTTAGTTTTACATGTCTTTCTAATTTTTTCGTATTTAGGAGTTTTTTTTTTTTTGGGGAAGAGACACTTGCATTTAGAGCTATAAGTTTGGGTCATACTAAATGGGCCGGCCCGATGCCTGTCACTATTGGTCCGGGCTTGGCCCTAAATTTTTTAAACTTAGGGCCAAGTTAAGCCGACCCTTCTCCTTTAAAGTCAACCCGACACGACCCCAACATCATATTTTTAAAGTTTTTTTTTTAAAATACGTTATAAAATTCCGGGTCGGCCCTAATTTTTTAGGCTTAGAGCCAGGCTGGGCCGACTCTCTCTCTTTTAGGGCCGGCTTCAGGTTGAGCGGCCCAAACTTACACCTCTACTTACATTACTAGGTCCAATCGGCTAAAACATAAGCAGCTATAAATACTGGAGTTTTTTCTATGAGAAAATTGCTTACCTTATATTTACAACGTATAGGTTTAGATTTTTATATTTTACTCTTGATTAATACTCTTTTGACTAATATAATTATTTGATTAAAAAAGATATTAATCAAATGTAAATAATAAAAATTCAGACTCATCACTCAGAGGTATTTTTCTCCTTTCTCTTTTTCTATTTCCTATAAAGTCCACAAAAACTAAAAATAGAGCCAAGCAAAGAGTGAGCTAGCTTATTACCCTCCCTTGAACTAAAATCTAGTATTTACGAGTATTATGTGCATTTTTAAAATTAAAATCAAGTGTTGACTAATAGAATGTATAGATTTGTGTATTAAACATAATAGGAAGGTATATATTTAATAGAATAAAAGATAGTGTACATTAAACATAATAGGAAGTGTTAGAATATAATCATAAACTAAAAGAAGCTTAGATTTTATTTTTATAGGAAAAACAAAAGCTTAGAATTAGTCACCAGAAAGTTTTTAAAAAAATTATAGTATGAACTAAACACAAGTTTTGTTATCACTAAAAGGTATGGAGAAAAATCTTGTCAATCTTTTTTCCTTGTGTTATCGTGAATTTCTTGTATCAAGATAAAATCATTTTGATACTCCGTGTTATAGTAAAACAAACTCTTGGTATCGTGTATTTTTTATAATATTAAAACCGTACCTTAACATTTTTAAAAACATCTTCTTGATACCCGGAGTTGATTTTTAAGAAGTAAAATGACCTTAGTACCATTCTATTTGATTAACCAAAAACTAATAAATTTAGAAAAGAAAAATCATGAAAATGTTTTTCTTTTCTTGTTTCCTTTTAAATATTTTAATGTTTTAAAATATTTTCATATTTTTTTTAAAATATTGATTTCTATTTAATTAATAAGAATGGTAGTTTGGACATTACATGTCCTAAAACTTAGTTTTAGGGTACTAAAAAGATGTTTTTAAAAATCTCGAGATACCGTTTTAATATTACTAAAATTACATGGTACTAAGGATATGTTTGTTTCACAACTCAAATTAAGAACTTGAGTTGTGAATGTGAGAGTTGAATTTGAATTTTTTTTTAGAAAAAACATTATAGCAATAGAACTTAAATTGTGACTTAAATTGTCAAATGAACAAAGTCTAAAAGTACATTTCTCTATAACACAGGATACCAAAATGATTTTATCCTTCTTACCTCACTAAAAACCACAAAATATAATTTTAAATCAATACATATTAGTGGCGGATTATGATGCAATGTGACTAGGTATATTGCTATTAATGTGAAAAGTTAAGGAGACTAAAACGCTATATGACTAAATTTTTACCTTTTTTTTTCTTTTTTTTTGCTTTCTTTGGTGACTGACAAGACGCTAAAGAGTTAAGGGCAAAAGAAGTGAAATGGTACTGATAGATTTTTATTAGCTGGTTTAGTTCATAAATTTGAATAGAAATTTAAATTTTATGAGAGAAAATTATGTAGTAAAAATGTTTAAACAGTAATTTGAATTTATAAAACAATTAATGACTATATTTAAGATTTTTTTTACCTTTATATGTATTTAAGACTTTTGTAATTTTGTGTAATTTGTTGGAGCTAAGAGATTAGAACATTATCACAAACTTTAATAAATTGAAATGAGAAACTTGTTCAATTTAATCTTACATGTATGAATCTGAATTTTTCTAATAAAAATCTAGATTTTTTTTATAAGAATTTGTTTTTTTACCCCTTACTCTTGATTAATACCTTTTTGACTAATATAGTTATTTTATTAGTACACTCTAAGTGGTGTTTGTCTCCTTAATTTTCCCCATTAAAATCCAACTAATTGTATGAAGCCCTTAAAAAAAAGACACAAATTTGCCCAACTAGAAAAATTTGCCCCATTATCTGAGCCATATCTATCCAATACTTTGGCTTGACTTGGTTATCAGATCAAGTTATTATGGATTGATTTTGTTTTAAATAAGATAAATCTTTTAATAGGAACGTTGATTTGGTTTAATGTAATAATCAATCTGAATTCTGACGTTTTCAAAGCGCAAATTTTTAAGTCTTTCTTGATGTCAATCCAAAGAATATTGACATATTACAGTATCAATAATCCAAATGTACTTCATGGTAATTAAACGAGCACGATTACAGTTTTATTTATAATGTAAAATAAGTATCTATGATAAAATGGATAATTAATGACGTTAGCTAATTATTCGATAGTATAATATATATATATATATATATATATATATTGTATATTGTATATTAAATTCAACATGTATCAAACTTTGGAAAAGGAGGAACACGTCTTAAAAAAAATATAAATTTAAGTCATAATTTAAGTTATGATTTGAGTTGTGTATGTGAAGAAAAAATATTATAATAAAAAATTTAAATTTAAATTTTTATGAGTGAAAATGTTATAGTAATAAAATTTAAATTGTGATTGAGTTGTGGAATGATTAAACGTAAAAGAAGAATTCACTCCGTAAAAAAGTAAATAAAAAATAAAAAATAAAGGAAGAGGAAGAAATAGAGAATGAGAGTGACGACTGTGGTCATCATTACCATTATAAGTTTTTGAATCTGAATGACGACTTTATCTCTAATATATATAGATTCTTCGATTTCCGGCAAAACTGATTATTGTTTTTAGACTTTATCTTCGTTATGTGGTATTGTTTTCCTGTTTTCTTTTTTTAAATGTTGCTGATTTTAGTTTGTTAAATCCTAAATTGTGATTAAAAGATAATCTTTAGTTTGGTGCTTAAATTCTGCTCTTGCTTAAATTCAATTTAATCTATTTTTTTTTTTTGTTTAAATTCGAATTTGGTTTTAAACAACGTACGTTTGGCTCATTTGGTGAGAAGAAGATACTTGATTTTAAAATAAATATTTACCCTTTAATTCGAGGTGGATTGTGCTAAGACTATGTCAGTTGAACCAAAGGCGAACGACCTAGTTTGAAGTACGTCAGTTGGACTGAGAGCAAGCTGCAAACTTACGTCTCATTTAGTTCGTAGATTTAAATTTTTAATTTGAGTTCAGATATGATTTTATGTGAGAATTTTTCACTATAACAGAAAAATTTAAATGTGACTTTTTATGATAATTTTTAATTATAATAAAATTAATATTAAAAATTTGAATTAGTAAAATGAACAAAACCTTACGGTGAAAGAGATCACGTGAAAGAGAATATGGGTTCTGCTTTGGTAAAGTTTGTTACAACTTATAATGCCAAACTCTTGAAACCGTAATTCAAAGTCAATAAAATCTTTCCATTTATCTTGTGTGATTAGCGGCCATGGTTTTTTTCCGAAGAGCTTTTTGCCATGTTAAATGCCCATAGTATCCTACCACTAGTATTTTATTTAATTTTTCAATACAAAATAACATCTCAATAATAACAAAGCATAAAGCTTATAGAAACCTCAATACATAAAACTTGATACAATAAACTAAAACCGGTAGATCCATTAACGTCTTAGTACATGGAGTTTAAATTCCTTATCCTCATGTTTAAAAAAAAAATGATATCAATCTTGCGTAATCATTAGTGCTAGATTTTACTACTTTCGCCCTAATAACTTTTATATTAAATTAGAAGATTTTTATTTTCTGATTTGTTTAGGAAATCATGAATGATTAAACCTCTAATGAATTAACAAGGAAACAATAATGTATCTAAGTCCCGATCATTGATTGAGTACAAGAATGGACCGTGTTTGTATAATACAATTTTTGTAAATCGCTCTCTTCTCCCTTTCTCTAGGATTTACTTTATGTGCCCACTCAAGCTTTATGGGAGGGCCAGAGTTTAGCCCCACCTTCGGGCAAACTACCACACTTCCGACATTGATTAGGGGCTCTTAAGGTGTACGAATCTCAAGCTGGTAGAGTGCAAACGTGAGGTGGAGCTGTGGTTTGCGTAGCTTTCAGTAGCGTTTGGGGTGGGTGATGGCTGGTAGCCAACCACCTTTTTTCGAGTGAGGCTCTTTCTAGTTGTGCCACAATCTGAGCGCCTTTATTCCCTTGGTGTTTACATTGACTCTGTTGTGGGGTTGGTCTTGATGAGTGCTCACGCCGGCGACGTGTGCGTCTTTCGATCTGGTGCTCTTAAGGTCCATTAGTAGTTTCTTGATGAGTGCTCACGCCGACATTTATTAATATAATAAAGATGATGTTGATTCCACCATTTCAAAATTTATGTTCTCGTTGTGTGATAACAAAAATTGTTATCTCGCCCTTCTATGTCATTGGTAGGTCTAATCTGTTAGATTTAATTCTATGCAATGCTATGAGTGACTCTAATGCTCTACGTCTTTTGGTCTCGGTCATCTACTTTTATCCATAAACTATAGTGGTCTTGTCATACGAGCTTTTATCACCCTCAATTATTAATGTGCCGAGTTGGTCTTTTCCATTAAGTCTTGACACTCGTGTTCGCCTCAACGTGTCATTCATATTTGCTAATAGATCCAGCTTTTGTCAAGTACATATTACTATATATGTCTAGAACCCACAAATATATATATGGTGCTTTTTTATATTTTTTTAGGTATGATTCAAATTAATTAAATAAAAAATTAAATAGAAATATTGGATATAAAAGTATCTATAACGGTAGCGCGCATCATAGAGTTGTCAAACGTGTCGTGCCAGGCCGGCATGGCACGTCCAACCCCAGGCCCATGGCGGGCCTGGGCCGTGCCTAGCACGGCCCTGTACAGTGCAGGGTCGGGCCTGAGGAGAAACTCTTAGGCCCGGAACTGGCCCGCGGTCCTAGTCCATAAGAGCCAGGGTCGGGCCTGGGCCCAGGCCCTTCACGGCTCGGCCTTGGCCTTTGTAAATTTTAATTAAAAAAGGAAAATATATTATATGCCCCCAAAAGATGTGATTTTATTGAATTGAGATAATACGAATAAGTACACATAAATGACTGCCTCATTAAAAACCTTGCCAAGTAAAACCCGTAGGGTGATTGGGACAAAACCTTAGTGAAGGAAAAAATAGTGCAGTATTCTAGGATAAGTAAATTACAAAACCTAAGTGCTTCCAGAAGATTATGTTATTTCTAAGTTAGAAAAATAGTCTTGCATTGAATCATCTACATATTGTTGTTTTCGTCTTCTAGCATCTTCTCAGTCTTTAACGCACATTAACCCCTCCAAGATATCTGAATGCATCATGCTTCTCTTATCGTTAAGAATTCAGTTGCCTGCACTAAATGCTTGCTCCGATGCTACAGTTGACACTGGACTTGTCAAAATGTCACGAGCTATTACGGACAGTGTTTGAAAATGATCAGTCGTGCTCTTCCACCACTGTAAGATGTCCAGTTTGTCGTCATCAATTACAAAATTTGCTTCAAAATATTTTACCAGTTCGGTAGACGCTTTTGTTGATGACGATCTTGCTGTTTTCTCTTTCTTCAAGAAACTCCATGACGAGCCTTTAGACCCCGAACTGCTAGTTGACGTCGAAGTTTCCTGTTCTTTTTTACCTATGTTATTTTGCTTCATACAAACCAAATAACTTTTCTAACATTTTCCTAGCGTCAGTAATAGTTAGTAGCATATAAATACCTAAATTTTCTATTGTAGCAGTCATCAAAGATTCATTCCCATCTACTCCGCACCTAGAATCTAAAATGATTGCTAATGCATATAACATAGGACAACCTGACCAATAATTTTTAAATTTAGTTTCTATTAACTTAACTACGTTTCCAAAAAGTTCAGTATCCTTATAATAAGAAAATTTTTCTGAAATATTAAATAGTTGATGTAAAGCTAAATGTACAGTAGGATAATAAACTCTGAAAAGTAATTCAGTAGCATTGTAGAAAACTTCTAGAAATTTAAAAAAATACTCACCAATATGTAAATCTGTATCGAAAATTAAAAGTTGATCGTTCTTACTGTTTACATACGTTGTGATGAGCTGTTGATACGGGAGTGCAGCCTTCAACATTAAATAGGTGGAATTCCACCTATGTCTCACGTCAGTTGGGAACCTTCTTGGGCACATCAGACTGTTCTTGTAATATTGTTTGAATTCTTAGAGCCGAGCTCTAGAACTAGATATGAAGGATAAAAATTCTCTAATATTTGTTAGATTAGCTGAAATATGTTCAATTCCTACATGAACTACTAAATTGATTATGTGACACGCACACCATTGATGAAAAATTTCCTCCCCAAATGTTGGTTTCAAACTACGTTTAAACATGTTAATTGCAGCTGTGTTAGCTGACACATTATCAAAAATAATAGTTAAAACTTTATCTTCAATCCTATAAAACCCAAAACTTTCCATTATTGTTCCAAAAATAGCATTTGCGTTATGAGGATATGGACATAAACGAAAACCTATTATTCACTTTTGTAAAACCCATTCATCGTCAACATAATGCGCCATAACGCATAAATATCCACTTTTATTACACCCCTCCTATAGATCAGAAGTACACGATACAGTAGCATTAGAAGACCTAAAATTATCAACTAGAAATTGTCTCATTGCATAAAACACTTTCATGCAATCAGAATGAGTTATGTTTATACTTAATCGTTTAAATTGCGGGCAGCAGGCCATCTGTATGAATTTTTCGAATGACGCATCATCTGCAAAAGAAAGAGGTAATTCGGCACTAGCTAAAAATTTAGCTAGTATCTCACGAGCACGTTGTGCATCGTATGTAAATTTTGCAGCCCTTGTGAAGTGAGAAGTGAGTGATAGTGTTTGTTGGTGGGAGTCCACACTCCCACCTTGGTGCAACGGTAGACATGTTTTTCAATGTCTATCCAGATAATCAATACCCCTGCCTTTTTTATTAGAAAAGTGTTTTTACAATACTTACATGCGCACGAATTTCCATTTCACCTGTTTTTAGATTTAGTCGGGGCTCCTTTGTGAAATGTTGTCATGCAGGAGAAGTTCCCGGTCTTTTTCTCCTACTGTGTTCTCCAACCTCCTCGTTGTACACTGAATCATTATCAACCAGAGCATTTTCTAGTTCAGTGGGGGTGGGGTTGGGAGGCATCATTTCATCCTCAAAAAATGACTCATCACCAAGTTCAGGGAGAGCAGTGAAATTAGGGAAGTTTGATGCGGCCATTTTCTGGAAATTGATTGAACTTAAACTTTGTAAATGAAAGAGCAAGAAAATGAGTGATCGCGAGAGAAAAGCTTAAAATCAAAATCAAAGAGACAAGATGAGAGATAGAATGAGAGTGAGATGAGAAACTTAGTGAATTATTGTGTGGGATTTAGGGTGGGATTAAGGGGTATTTATAAGGGATTTTGGGGGCTTTTTTCAGATTGTGACTATTGGGCCCGCGAAGGGCCCAACGGTCACAATCCTCACGAGCTGGAGGGCTTTTTGGCTAGCCGTTTCGCGGGCCTGGGCCGGGCCAAACAATGGCCGAATCTAGGCTTGGGCCGAATTGGGCATAGGCTTGGGCCGAATTGGGCTTAGGCTTGGGCTGGGCCGCACTGGGCTTGGGCCAGGCCGCGACCCTTCACGGGCTAGGGTCGGGCTTGGGCCACTAGCTGAGAAGCCGCGGCCCAACCCCAGCCCATCAAATGTGCTAGGCCGGCAGCTCGTAACAGTACCGTACCGGGCCGTACCGAATCGACCGCGCATGCATTTTTTTTTCTTGCGCATCCCTAATAATTGTTGGTTCCCGAATCGAATTCGGGTGCGGAAGCGTGGGGGAGGGGTGGATCATGTATAACAAAAATTTTCATAAAACTTTTGAGATACTCTATAGATTATATTAATTTATGCACGAATAAATTAATCGCATTAATTTACATCAAGAATTCAATCCGGAAAAATACCTGGAAGCTGACTCGGATGATAACTTGAATTCTTTGACCACGAACAGTCCATGCTCCAATCTTTGTATTTAGAATACCAAAGTCTTCCACGTCAATTCCTTGATTCCTCGTAGACGTGTGTGTGGGCACACGTGAGACAAAACAGGTTTCTTAAACACTTGAATTTCCACAAACACCAACGCATGCACGATGTGGAATTTTTGGAGAAAAATATTTTCTCTCTCTCTTTTTTCTCTATGAATTTCGGCCACCAACAATTAGGGCTGAAAAATTACTTCAAAAATTGTGTCCACAATTTTCTATCATTCTCATATTTAAAGAGTAGAAGTCAAACTTCAAAACAGGATCAAATCCCTATCTCCAATTTTGAATTTCGAACAGAAAATCCCTTCCCTTTTTCCTTTAAGTGGCCAGCCACCATTAGGGATTTATCCCTGTGTGTGTGGCGCCTATATCGGATAGGGAAGGAAGAGATTTTATCCTTTATCCACGAGTCCAATTTTAATTCAGATTCAAATTTGAATTTAAGTCAAACTTAAATTAATTTGAATTCTAAAATTGAACAACTTATCAAATAAGTTTAAATGGATAAACCTAGATGTGTTCAAATTCAAATTTAAATAATCACATTATTTAAATAATAATTAA
>NW_010367947.1:123747-125634 GCF_000414095.1 Morus notabilis | reverse complement strand
AGCTCCAATAAAATTAATAATTAATTAAACACTTTAATTAATTAATTAATTTTATTAATTCCAAAAGTTACTCCGCTATAAACTTGGAATTGAACTCTCAAAATTACAGATATTAATTACTTCTAAACTGCGAAGTGTCCATTTGATATAGTCATTACATATAGATCAATCCTCCATAAATAATTCATAATTAGAGTCAGGTAGAATCCGTTAACCTCTCTAGTTACATCTTTATCCTTGAGTACCATTGATTCTCTAATGGATAGTGATTCATAAAACACATTCATGAATCAGAGCGCTCTTACTAATCCAAGTACCGAATCAACACTCAAGAGAATTATTTATCTACTTCTTTCTCAAGAAGGAATGGATTCCATCTCGTATAATAACATTCTCAGCTACCTATATCATTATGTCTCTAAAATACAAGGAATAGGATTCAGGGTCTCAGAATTCGTACTGAGTAAATCAAAAGACATAAATCCATAAATAAGAGTTTGTTAAGAACTCAGGATTAAGATCATCCTATATATGACCATCGGTAAACTCAATTAAAATTTCTATGCTTAACGGAAATTATTAGAAATTCATATTGTGTATGTGTCCTTGTTCCACATAATCTTATTATGTGAAATACACTCATTCAATATCTCGTCATATTAACAGTGTGGATAACACCGTTCCATTCTAAATGGGAATGACATGTATTAATAATGTTTTAATTAAAGATTCTGAACTTTAATTAAATTCATCATGAACAATGTTTTTGATTATTATCCTCAAACATCATCCTCTCGTATATAACACTTATATACTATGTTTAAGGTTACATAAACAATCACGGAATTTTCATTTGATATTCATAAAATATTCATAAATATATGCACACAAAATGATGAATAAACTCTTTTATTAATTAAATAATAAATATCCTATTACATCTCATGCTTCTAGGACACTATTCCCAACAATAATACCATATATACAACATCAATTAAAACATTTTAACTATATAGAATTTTAATTAAGGGAGAAAGAAGGAAATAGTAGATTTTAAGAGGAAATTAAAATTAATAGGAGAATTACAAAAAAGTGTAGTAAATAGTATAAAAGTTAAATCGGATGTTTTTACATACACTAAAATATAAAAAATGCCTCTATTAATATGCCTACCCTAATTTCATATTCTTCTCTTTCTCTCTCCTCCATATTCCTCGATCTTTCTCTCTCCATCTCCCACCCTTACTCTTTTTCCTTGATCTCTCTCAGGTATTGGTTTCTCTCTCCCCCGCCATAGACAGAGCCGTGATATGGAAATCATTCTAGATAAGAAAACACATCTCCCTCTCTCCCCTTGATCTCCTTCACTCTTTCTCCGTCATTGACGATGTCTCCAACACAGCCGTGATCTAATATTGTTGCAGAGAAAGAAACTAGCGAAGAAATGCAGGACATTCTAGGAATTTCAATTTTTATTTTTAAAAAATATGTTATTTACTTCATTTTTGAAAACCTTTTGCTATTAGTTACAAATACTTCTAAGGGGGCGTTTGGTATGCGGGAATCAATAGGAATCATATTCCTAGGAAAGTGATGGAGGGTAATATGATTCCTAGGAATAATACATTACTGTGTTTGGTACCATACAGGAATCTTTTTCAAATTCTCAGGAATATTACATTACTGTGTTTGGTTGTTCACATAGAAGAAGATCCATAATATTAATAAAAATAAAAATAATAATATTATTATTAAAAAATAATAATAATAACAAAATAATCATATTATTATTATTATTATTATTATTACTAATTATAATAATAATAATAATAATAATAAAATAATAATAATAATAATAATAAATATAATAATAATATTATTATTAAT
>NW_010367947.1:109430-123709 GCF_000414095.1 Morus notabilis | reverse complement strand
TATAATAATAATAATTATAATAATAATAATAATAATAAGATTCCCATGATTTTGAGATTTCTGGGAATTTGAATAACACCATGTTGGGTGGTATTCAAATTACCTTAAAATGAGAGAAAGTGAATCTTATGGTAATCACTTTCTTGGGAATCTAAAAATTATAATTCTTGTACCAAACATGGTAATATTACAGATTCTCATTCTCATCCTTAAGATTACTGCATACCAAACACCCTCTAGGAAATGACTTTTATTATAGTTTTTGTTTAATTAATTAAGGCATTATGATATGTTAATTGATATGACAATTTAATTGATGTATCATAATATTATTAAAAAGATAGAAAAATGGGATAAGAGTAAACGAGACAAATAAGTGAACATGTGACAATCATCAAATCTTTGAGACAAAATGATCAAGATAGGATAAGTTGTCCAATTCCACATCACATAGAAAAGATTACCGGTAATGGATTATAAGGAATGACATCACCTCCTAATGGTATGAGGGGTTGTTTGGTTGGGGGATTCGTATCCCGATTCGAATCATGGTTCATGGTTCGCTACAGTGTTTTCTCTCACAAAAAATACACGTAAATTAAAAATAATTCTAATCTCATGATTCTAATCCATGAATTAAACGTCTCCTTTTGAGGTGAAATCTAAAAATAAAACTGTGTGGGCCTAAATCTAAAGAGAATAATATCATACAAAACGAAAATACAGTCATAACATATAAAAAAAAAACCCCAAAGCCACATAATTCTTCATAATTAATTGTATTAATATTATGGGAAAGACATGGAAACGAATGAGAACAAGGAGATAAATGAGTGATCAAATCCCCAAGAACATATGATTCTTCACACATCCAAGTTTCTGAGTAGAGTCTATCTATTTGTCTCTGACAAAATATATATGCATGAAAATTGTTTACTTGATCATATATCGATGCATATTGAACGATATTTTAGAGATATTTCAAATAAGTAGAAGTTGCCATATGAATACTAACTTGTCTAATTTATTTAATTGTCGAATATTATGATAAATATTTAAAACAATTTGACGAAGTATAAGAATTTATCTCGAAAGGTACATTTTGATGTCTTATCAACGTAGAATTTTCCAAGAGCTCATACAAAGTTACTGGACACATTAGATAGCTATCATGTATATGAAAATGTCATATTACACTTCTTAAATAAGAAATGTAACGCAATCAAAATAGGAACCGATAAGGATAAGAATTAAGATTCATTTGGGGATAATACTTAGCACATCCATCATTATCATAACCCCGCCAGCACCACTACTAAAGTTTTGTCACGCATCATTGTGATTAGCATTCATCTTTTCTCCTTTTTGTCTTTGATTAATTATTACGGAATCGTCTTTGAAATGTTAATCATGAGTATTATCAGATGTCATAAACATCAAGTTATGATTAAGGTTATTACTCTTAGCATATATATTAAATATTATTTATATGAAGGAACTTTTTTCGCTAACATACTAGTAAGTCAGATTTTTGGTCCGTTAAATCTACATAAAATCACGTAAAAATCAAAAAGTACGCAGATTTAACGGTTAGAAAAATCTGGTCTGTCAGTACGTCAGCCGTACGAGAGAATCTTTCTTATATGAATTGAGTTCTTACACGTACTTTTTTTTTCTTTTCCCCTTCATTTTAATTTTCAAGTTCCCTTTTCTAGGAAAAGATCTATAAATAGCGCAAAATTTCTCAAGCATAATTAATTAATTACGTTAACATCTGGAATTAAAGGTTAAATTACCATGACAATGTCCTTCATTTAAAAAGCACGAATACTTGGATTTTTTTTTTTTTTTTTTTTACCCACGATACTTGGAAATTTAGCACCATGAGTAGGGGAAACTACTCATGAAAAAATCAAAATGGATTTAAAAGTATTTACTTGGGCATCATAAAAATACGATTCATAATATCCATGGAGGTAATTAGAGGTAAATTTAGATGGATTAACGTTTTTGTGTTACCTAGATTTCTAATTATATTTCATATTTTGTTTTGATAGATTTAATGGCCTCATTTCATATATGCCTATGGCAGCATGGAAACGTTTTGTTTTTTTTTTTTTTTTTTTTTTTTTTTTTTTTCCCTTTTTTTTTTTTTTTTTTTTTTTTTTTTTTTTTTTTTCAACATCATAGCTGGGTCACCTGGCATACTGCATACAAACAATAAAAACAAACACAAAGTGACCCATAATTAATGATGGCTGAAAAATGACCATCAAATTTATACAATTCACAATTTCTTTGTGCTCTATGATCTGTTTGCTTTTCTCCAAGGTATGAGTCTTGAATTTATCCTTTCAGCGTAAATTCCGACTTTGTTTTCTTTTTCCCCTAGATTTTAAGGTTAAGTTTCTTTTAGTCCTTGCATTTTTTCCTTTTTGGGTTTTTTTTTTTTCTATTCGAAACCCTTTTGTTATTTTCTTTTTTTATTAATAATATAAATCAGTGGGGAAATTGATAGAAAATGAGGTTGTTTAACTGTTAAGGTACAAATCTAGTTAGTATGTACTAGTTGTCTATGACATTAGTTATTTTCTCATCATTTTATTTTTATTTTTATTTTTTTTAAAAAGGCCGATTGTGAACTTGACCCATTCCCTTGAAGTTATAGACAGTTTTTTAAGAAAAAGTAATTCATCGTAACAATTATTATACTCCGGAATAAGCAAATATGGGCTAATCAATATATAAATTACATAGATACCTTCACTATTTCTTAGAAAAGGAAGATAATAGTAATAATTAGATGCCCTATACTACTAGTGCAAATATATAGTTGCTATGCATAATCATATATCATTTTAAGTTACGTGTTCGTTAACTAAGACAAGCAAGGGCTCATTAATTGACGAGTTAGGAGTTTGCTATAAGAGCGCGCGCGCAAATATATATATATATGTATAGTTTTCTTATTTAATTATATTTACTTATTATTTTTTTTAACAGCAGTACATATAAGGGAATGCGCGAAACCTCTGAATTTCATAAGGATATGTAAACGAGATCCCAAATTTTTACGATAAAAAATAATAATAATAATAATCTTAGCAGTTAAACTCACTCCTTTCTTTAGAGTAATTTAAAATGTATGTTGCATTGTCCTTTCATTGTCCTGCAAAGTTGCGAGAAGAAATAAAAAAATAACTACATATAAATAAAATTTATTTATAGTTAATAATATACTAATAGCATAGAATAATGGCGAATTGGTTGGATGTCTCGCCGCCTCTCCCTCCACTAAATTAAAAAATCTGTACTCCTCGTTGTTCGATCTTAAATTTATAAGTGAACGTTTGGTTCATAGATTCAGAATCATGATTCAGAACCATTCTCGATTTATGTGTGTTTTTTGTGAGAGAAAATATTGTAGCGAATCACGAACCATGATTCAAATCAGACACGAATACACCAACTAAACGTTCCATTAGTGATTTTTATGGTACGAAACATGATCATATGCAGTCCATATTTTAGGCTTTGAAATTATATTGAAGTTAAATAAAAAATGAAAGAATATAAACATCTGATAATATTTTAGAAAGCATTATTTTAGATAGGAATTTCAATTTTTATTTTTAAGGTAAATATTTTTTTCCTTGTTCTCTTTATACACAACTGCAAAATCCCAAAAAGGTACAGAATATAAAACAATATTTCTACACAGAGGGGAGGAGGCTGTGATATATTAAATGAAAGTAAATTATAATCTCATTTTCATGAGTCATTATTAATTATTTCATAATCTTAAAGATCATGTGTACCTCGAATCATTAAACAAAAGGTAAGCATTCATTATTTAAAATGTTGTACTAAGAATCTTTCGGTGTTTCAACTCCTTTAAATAATGTTCACTTATATAACATTCGGTATATTTATTTAGTTTGATGTTTTTTGGAAGTTTTTGTTGAATAAAGAAAAAGAAAAGGAGAAGATTCGAAAGAGAAATGAAAGAGAAGACGGCATGCAAAGATTGACAGCACATAACTTTTGATTCAACCGTTGATGTAATTGATTCGTATATGTTTGTACGCATATTATTGGGTGTTAGGGGGAGAAAAGAAATAGGAATGCCAAACTTTTTTTTTTTTTTTTTTTGGGTAAAAAAGCTTTCTCCGAATGCGAAACATTGGTAGCACAAAAATGATGACATTGAAATACTTAATCAAAGCAATCTCTTTTTTATTTTTTTAGAATATGGGATAATGTGGGTCAGCTGAAAGCGCTTCTTCTCCCTCACTCTTTTTTTTTTCTCTCTCTCTCAATAGAAACTAGGGTTTCCATCTTTTTGTGAGTGCGCCGTCTAGCTTGGGCCAGAGACCTTTGCCGCCACTCGGCTAGCCTTTGGGTCTCTGGCCTAGAGCTAGAGCTCGGAGTCCTTCTGACAATTTCTCTTGTTGGGAATGCTGTTCTTAAAGTATGAGATATAATATGATATTTATTAGTTATTTAACAAAAATGAATTTTTACTGTTTTATGTTGATGTATTGCTAAATACTTTATGAATGTTATTGAAAATTTTACGATTAGTTATGTGACCTTAAATATTATATATAAGTGTTATGTATAAGAGGATAATATTTAAAGATAATAATCACAATGTGTCCACAATGAATATAATTCAAATTTTAAAAGCCCTAATTAAAATATTACTAATACATGTCATACTTATTAACTAAACAATTTTCTGCCAGATATATTTCAGCACTTTCCCTTGTGTGTATATATGAATATGTATGACGGGTCCATACGGAAGAAAATAGTATGTAATATTTCAAACTAGGACCTAATATAGGGTAATCAATTAGAGTGGCGCCAATCACAATTCACTAAGGTTTCAAGTTTAGGATTGCATTCCCCGGAAAGAAGTTTAGGATTACATTGCTTATAACTATCAATAGTTTATCAGTTATCAAAAGCCAGCTTATATTGAGAGTAGGTGACACTATATTGAGAGTAGGACGTGACACAAAAATGACTTTAATTTAGTACCGTGTTATTTTAAAAAATATTAGTCTTATAACAATTTCCATATATTTTCTTAGTACAAATCAATCCTATACATTTTTTTTTTGGCAATTTTGATCTCGCTTCTTTAAATTTATGATTTGACCTTTAAAATTAATGGAGTTAATAATGTATTTAAACGTGTGATAACTTGAAATTTTAATAAATAGTGAGATAGAAGATATTCTAACTTTTAAGAATTTTCAAGATGATTGAAGCCAATATACATCTCATATGATAGTTTTGTAAAATCTCATAGGATAATTTTACAAAAATTTTATTATCACGTGACTGCTTCATATAATAATAATATTTAGAAACAAATAGTACAAAAATATATTTTTTATTAGCATATTCTTAAAAAAAAAAATGAAGAAGGCCAAGTGACAAATAAAATCCTACACATCTTTTCTTTCTTATAATTGTTACTTTTAAAAATATCAGAGGTTAGATATGACATGCCCCACATGTGGCGAACAACCTAGTATCCTTTTTTAAGATTTCCAGACCATAATCTCCATAAAGAAATTCCTACCTTTTCTTCCATTAATCCAAACATCGTAACAAAGGCCTTTTTGGCTCTTCATTAAAGGCTCTAAACAGTTTACCAGTCATAATGCTTTTCTTCTTCTTTTTCCCAAAAAGAAGGCTATATTGAATATTCTTCTAGTACTCCACATATCCATCATGAAGAAACTAATAATATCAAATCAACACATATTGGAATTAAAACAAAAAAAAAATCAGCAAAATATTGAATATAAAAATCAAAATCAAAAGAAATATTTAATCTCAAAAGTTACAAAAAGAAATATTAAAGTAAACAATTCCCTGCACAGCTTCCGCACTTTGATGCGCAGTCTAGGGTTTATCTATGATCATGTTCTTGTAAGACGTAGATAAAAATACGCATATAAGAGATAAAATATAGATATATTATTTGTAAAATAAAAAAAAACAAAGTATAAATCAGAGAAATTGAAAAAAGAAAAAAGAAAGAAAACTCTATATTCACAACGCAGTAGTAGAAATTGGCAACAGCTTATATTCCGATTATTAATCGTATTATCATGAAAAGTTTTATCTGTATCTTCAGCAAATTACCTTTAGTTTTCTTTGTACATTTATAAGTTATGGTCTTTACACGATAATTCTATGCAAAATATGGAATGAACTTTTAAAAAGAGGTCGAGTTTGAAACTTCGTTGTACCCTCTTTTAGCTAGTTTATGGCTTAATAAAATTGATTTATAATTAACGTCATATACCAAGTATGCTTCTGCTGTTCTAGGTAGTCTATCAGATTATTACGAGAAGTTAGACAAATAAAAGCAAAGAAGAGTTGGACAACTTCAAAGAATCAAATTACTAGCAAATTAATGTAATGGTCAAAATTCTTATGTTATGACTTAATGAAAAGATCAAACTTACTGGTTTTGAAGCTTATTTTTCATCATTTTAAGGTCTAAAGATGTTTTTTCTCATTCAAGTTATTTTTAATTATTAATTTAATGGCACGCGACAACTAAATCTAATCGCAATCTAGTTCAATCATCAATCGACGTGGCTTAGTTGGATGATTATAATTAGTTCACGTGATCGCCGATTCTCTGTCTCTGAATATTATTTAGCGCAATTGTACTAAATCAGTAATTATATCGTCGAATGTGACGTTAATTGATGGGGTCGTTTAATTGGATGGTCGTTGGAACTCTAATGTATGTACAACATATTTAAGTATATGTCCGTAGTAATCTTGAAATAATTTATCACATTGACTAAGTTAAACTATTTATATGACTTTAATTTGGCTTAAGTACTATTTTGATATTTGTGACTTAGTTAATTAGTCATTTAAAACTAAAACAATTGTTCTTAAGAGTGGTATATGGCTCTAATGAAAGCCAGCCCGGTTTTGGTTAAGACAGCCCACTGTTTTAGACTTTATAATTAATTAGGGATCACAGGTAAGCTAATTATTGTATATACTATGTTAATTAAACGTAATCATGTCTAAATCAATCTTGATTAGCATGTGCGCACTAATTGGGTATTAAGATTGCCACTCTGGCGAGCCTTGGAGAGAGAGAAGCATGTTCAAGTGGTTGGTGAAACCTGCAAATTAAGTGAAAGTCCTTATTTTTTGATTGAAAAACTCAAATCCTATTATAGAGAAAATTAAATAAATTATGTTAGTAATTATAAGATCTCACAAGTCATACACATTTCTTTCAAAAAATTTACGTAAATTGCTTTTAAGATAAAGAATTGACCCTTCGGAAGTTTATTTATTTGGTTTGTACCTACTTCATTACCTACTTTTCTTAGCTGTTATTTTTATTTCATTCGTGGAAATTTTATAATAAAAACTGCTTTTTCTATTTAATCCTCTTTATAAAAAATTCTTAATTAATACTAACAGATTCTATTCTTAAAAAAAAAAAAAAAAAAAAAAAAAAAAAAATCCTCCTTTTAAAAACTGGTGTTTCTGTTATTAAATTACTTTTTTCAATAATCTGATTTGTTGGTAGGGACCATTTTTAGTTATAAATTTTAAAAACAAACACTCAAAGATCAAATCGTTAAAGAACTACTCCAACAATTATAACAAAAGTTCCTACTAGTAAGTAAGATAAAATGGCAGTATTTACCGTAAGACTTCCCTTCATCTATGGAAAACTCAACTTCATAAAGACGTCCAATCAAATGTTCTGTGTTGCACAGTTGCACATTGGTTCAAATATAATATTTCTCATCCATCCCATGTGCATAGTCTATTGGAACACATGTCACAATCCAAAGGAGAGAACTTTTATTCCGATTGGTCACTTGACATTCTATATACTATATATTCCATATATAAATTAAGAATCTGTTTAGTTTATTGATTCGAATTTTTAATTCAAATTGAGATGTAATTTTATATTAGAATTTTTTACTCTAACCAAAAATTTATATATAATTGTTTCTGAAAAAAATTATACTGTAGTAAAACTCAAATCAGTAATATAAACAAGGTTTAAAAATATAACTCAACAGTAATATGAACTACAGAACTAACTATGCAGAAGTCCACTTTCATGTTCACACACAGCTCTCAGTAAAGCATTTCTTTATTTTTTTTATTTTTTATTTTTTGGACAAAGGAAAAAACCTTATGGACACATATTTCGACGCCTCATTTTTGGACAAACCAAAAGAAACAGTGTACACACTTGAATTCCTGGCTATTGGTCATTTGACTTGCCGACTCGGTACTAATCACATATATTTTATTTGCTCGATCTCAATGTTATTTAATAATGTAAAAGTACATTAATCTACAGTTATACTTGAAACTTAGTATCATTTTATTGGTTGGGTGGCTTGATAAACGGTTTTTTATTTTTTATTTTTTAAAATACTATCTTAACAAGATGGAAATATGTGCATGATCCGAACTCGTCACCCTATACATTGGAATACAAGACAGGTGTTTTATAGTACTTGAAATTTTTGATTAGGTATTGTAATCAATTAGTAATTTCCATAATATCCGGCGGAAAAGAGGACGTTTGGAAGGAGAATTCGTGCCATGATTCGTGACTCGTTACAGTATTTTATCTCATAAAAAACACACGTAAAACGAGAATGATTCTGAATCATGATTTTGAATTCATGAACCAAACGTCCTCTAAAAAAACAAGTCATAGTAAATATAAAGAGATTTTCAATATACAGTGTAAAAAATCTGTATCAAGTTCTATCAATTTTACATAATATTTTTTTATAAGATTTTGATTAAATCTAATGTTAAAAAACATACACAAATACACTATAGTAGGATACTCTTTAGGAAAAAGCACCTATAATAGAATTTCGTAGGAAAAAAAATCACATGTCATCCATGCTCAAAATTTCGGGCCCGTTAATGTTTTCAAAATGATTTTATTTTTGGTAAAAAAATTAAAATGAGATTGTTTTAAAAATCATTCTAGAACTGATTCTAAAGTTACATTTGGTGGTCTTTCAAGAGATTGATTTGAATATGATAAAAAAATAAAATCGTGTTTAGTTACATTTATGTTTGTTTTGAGTACATGTAATAAATAATCTTAAATTAATATATTAAGTAATTGATAATTGATAATTTTTTAGCAAATAAAAATTAATATATTAATAATATAATAATAGTGGATAAAATATCATTAATGAGTACATTAGTAATTAAACTATATATATAATAAATTAATATACTAAATAATTAAAAATTAGTAATTAGTAATTAATTATAAGTAATTACTATGTTAGTAATGTACTCTTATTTATTAGATTATAAGTAATTAATTAGTGTATTAAGAAAAATAATTAGTATATAAATAATTTATTAATATTCCGTTTACAACTTAACTTATTAACTTTTAGTTAGAAAATTAAATAATTAGTTAATTAATTACTAATGTTTATTTAATAATCTATTATTTGATATATCACACGATCAATTTTTGGTAATTATTCTTTTTATAATGATTAATTACTAATTATTAATTAATAATTATTATTAATTAGTATATTACATATTGCTAATTATAATTTAATATTAATTATTAACGGTGTAATTACTATTTATTTTTTATTTACCAACTATTTAATAATTAATAGTTTATAATTAACATAATATATGATTGATATATTAATTATTAATTATTTATTTAATAACTTATTATTACTTGTTTTATTGTTAATATGCTATATAATTAATTTTTGGCAATTAATATTTAACTAAATAATTAATTGGTATTTATTATTTTATTAATAAAATTAAAAACTTAATAGTAATAAATTAATATTTAATTAATAATAAGTAATTACTATATATTTATTAGTTATTAAGTGTATCTATTTATTAATTATTAAGTAATATATAATATAACTAGTAATTAATAATTGATTATTTAATATAACTTTGTTGATAAGTATTAGAAAATGAAAACGGAAAAGGAAAAACAACTTTCAATCGTTTTCTACTTTCTTCACAAAAATCATTTTCATTATTTTTTGTTTTTAAAATTTTTATTAAACAAACGCGATTTATAGACCATTTTCGTTTTTGTGCCTCAAAAGACGTGCAAAAATATTTTTGAAAATAATTCCAAACACACCCTTCATTTTTTTCCCTCTTTTTATAAAATTTCAGTTGGATGCTACTTTATAAGAAAAATTATAACTCTTCCGAAACTCAATAGTTTAAATATAATTATGTTCCTATGACTCCCCATTCAATAAAGAAATGTTTATAATTTCTTTTTATTGTGCCTCTGTTAAAAATATTTTCTGGGTCTGCCACCCATCCATGATCCATCCATTTTAACTCATTTCGTGCCAATGATCCAAACAAAGAGTCTTCTAAAACATGTAATTCTAAGAGCTACGTTTTAAATTCCCAGAAAAGAAAAAAAAAATTTTTGATTAAAATTTTAACATCATTAATCAGAAATTACATAGAAGACTTAGAAGACTTTCTACTATAATTGTTTAGGCCTTGGAGTGTTGAACTTAGAAGTATTGAGCATCTCAAAAATAACAACAAACTAAAGTAACATTAAGTAGCAAAAAATAGTTGTGTAACTGTATTTTTTGACTCCAAATATCCTTTCTGCACAATTAACCAATGCAATGTTCTAGCCGCGAGAGAAAAATAAACATAAAAAGATAAAATTATTCAGTTGTTTGTTCCTTAAGTAGGAATTTGCTTCAAATTCCTTAAGTAGGCAGATTATTAGGGCACTTAAGGTTGTGCATTTGTTGGTGACCTACGATTTTTGTCGGTTCAGTAGCAACCGATACCTTCGATTCTTCAATTCTCAGAAACCGAGTACCGACCGAAGAGGCAGGGAAACCGACATGTCAATGACTGATTTTCTTGGTCGGCCACACGTGGATAACTTATGTAGGTTGAAAACGGGAGATAAACTCGAAGAGACGGCACCATTATGTCAGCGACTATGATAATGTGTCGTAGAAGGAGAAGAAGAAGAAGAAAGATGGGTAGCTGAGAAAGAAAACTATTAATGGACTAGTGTTTTTGTAGTAAGTGGGCTTGGTTCAAAACTCAAATGGTCTTAACTTGGGCCTGGTTGAATGTATGTTGGAATGTGGCCTCTTTTTTTTTTTTTTTTTTTTGGTGCTATAGAAGGTGTGTGGCTGGGTGGACTTAGGCCTTTAAGTTGGAAGGTTTTATTCAAGAGACAAATACCCCTTTAAATGATCCTCATTTAGATGTTTAGATGTTAAGATTGGCCAACTGATTCTATTTTTTTAGCGAAAATAGTAAAAAATAGGCTAATATAAAAAGTTTAAGAAAGTATATAGGTCAATTTTTAGTTATAGAAATTAATAGGCCATAACTTGTCAAGTTATGGACAAACTTGTCAAATTATGGTTCATAGCCAGACAAGTTATGGACAAAAACCGTGAATAACTTGTCAAGTTATGGTTCATAACCAGACAAGTTATGGACGAAATCAGTAATTTGGCCTATTTATTAACTTATGTAAACTATTGGCCTATTAATTTTAATTCATCTCAAATCTTCGTCTATTTTCCTCTTTCTCCCTTTTTTTAGATTAGAATCAGTCAAAGGCCCAACATATGTATTACTAAAATTACACTCAATAATAAAAAAAGGTAATCTATGATATTACCACTAAAAAATTACTAGATGACGTCAAAAGGCAATCTTCGGTCACCGACCGCCGGTGCCAGTCATAATCTAACATATTATGATTCATAATCTGTCATTTTATTTTTCTATTTTTAACCAAAAAAATAAGATGTTGTCTCTAGCTCCTGCGTTGGTCGACGTCTTCGGCAACTATCATAAACTTTCAGATTATGTTTCATAATCTGTCAGATTATTTTTTTATTTTCAACGACCAAATGAGATCTTCTCTCTACCCCAGCATCGGTCGCTATAAGGCCGGTCATTGGTCATAATCTACCGGATTATGCTCATAATTTGTTGGATTATTTTTCTATTTTTAACCATAAAATTAGATATTGTCTCTAGCTCCGACTGCTGGTACCGGTCATAATTTGTCAAATTATGCTTCATAATCTATCAGATTATTTTTCTATTTTCAACCAAAAAATGACATGTTGTCTCCGACTCAGACGTCAACTACGGGTGATAAATCTACCAAATTATTTTTCTATTTTCAAATAAAAATGACATGTTGTCTACGAATCAAGCGTCAGTCGCCATCCATAATCTGACATATTATGGTTTCATAATCTATTAGATTATGCCAATTGTTAATCACCAACAACCGGTCATAATCTGCGAGATTATGTCAGTCGCCCGTCACCGGTCATTATCTGTTAGATTATGTCTCATTATCTATTAGATTATTTTGTTTTTTTTTCTTCCTAAATATTGAGCAATTTAAAAAAAAAACAAAAAATAGTACAAACCAAACATCTCAAATCTTTAAAACAAATCTTAAATCTCAAAATATGATATCTAACATTTGAAATCCGACGCCAGTAAGAAAACTCCTAGGATTATACCAAACAGGAACAAAAAAAATACCAGAATTACGAAAACTTGCATACAATGACACTCTCTGGAGCTGGTCAGATTTGCAACTTGCGAACACCTTAGTTCTGGGTGTGTAAAGAATCCGCAGATATAATGAAACACACAACATAGTTAGCCATTCGTTATAGCTTCACAGCTAGATCATGCAGAGGTCAACAACGAACATATATAATGGTTCTCAAAAATTGGCAGTACTTCCACAGAAAAGTCAAATCTTAGTAAGAGAAAAAATGAAAATTCTCAAAACAGTTGAAGTAACTCGTTGATTGGAATATTTATTTGAATATATTTTATTTTTATTTAATTCTTTAGTTAAATCACATTGAAAATAACATTTAGTATAGATTGACAAGAATAATTTTGGTATTTTTAAAAATTTTATTGCTTCAGGGTATTTTAGCTAAATTTATAAACACGGAAAGTATTTTATATATTGTATAATAAAAGGAGACAATTCGTTTGTGTTGTGAAAAGAATAAAGGGTACATTTAGAATTAACTTTTGATTGTTTTTGAAAATGTTTCTTCACCGCTTTTTAGTCATGAAAATGAAAACGGCCTACAAACCATGTTTGTTTAGTAAATATTTTAAAAAAGAAAAAGAAAATGAAAAAAAGTGAGAATGATTTTTGTGAAGAAATTAAAAGATGATTGAAAGTTGTTTTCTCTTTTCTGCTTTCATTTTCTAATATTTATCAATATTTAATAATTAATTATTAATTGTTAATTATAAAATATATTTTTTTTATTTATTAATTATCTAGTTGACGATCAATTGCCAAAAATTGATTATAAAATATATTAACAATGGAATAATTAATAATAAGTTATTAAATAAATAATTAATAATTAATTTCTCAATAATATAATTTATTAATTTTGTAAATAGTTGATAAATAAAAAATAAAAAATTATTACTCAATTAATGATTTATATTAAATTATAATTAATAATAAATTATTTTTTAAGAAATAATTACTAAAAATTAATCATATAATATATCAAATAATAGGTTATGAAATAAAAATTAGGAATGATAATTCTTTAATTATGTAACTAAAGTTAATTATTGAATTAGTAAATAAAATACTAATAAATCATTAATATACTAGATATTTTTTTATTAATATAGTAATTAATTAAACTAATAAAGTATTTTTTTAATGATTTAGCATATAAGAGTTGTCAAACGTGCCGTGCCGGGCCGGCACGGCATGCTTGACCCCAGGCCCATCACGGGCTTGGGCCGTGCCAGGCACGGACCTGCACAGTGCAGGGTCGTGCCTGGGCCGGGCCTGAGAAGAAAAACTCAGGCTCGGTCCAGGCCCTAGCCCTAGTCCATAAGGGCCAGGGCCGGGCCAGGGCCTAGGCCCTTCACAGGCCGGCCCCAGCCCTTGTGTTTTTTTTTTTAATTTAATTAAAAAAAATATCAAATGCCCCAAAAGATGTGATTTTATTGAATTGACGTAATAGGAGTACACGTAAATGACTGCCTCATTAAAAACCTTGCTAAGTAAAACCCGTGGGGAGATCAGGACAAAACCTTAGCGAAGGAAAAAAGAGTGCAGTAGCTAGGAATAGTAAATTACAAACCTAAGTGCTTCCAGAAGATTCTGTTATTTCTAAGTTAGAAAAATATTC
>NW_010367947.1:108237-109186 GCF_000414095.1 Morus notabilis | reverse complement strand
GACGATCCTGCCGTTTTCTCTTTCTTCTTCAAGAAACTCCACGACGATCCTTTAGGCCCCGAACTGGTAGTTGACGATGAAGTTCCCTGTTCTTTTTGACCCATGCTATATTTTGCTTCATACAAACTAAAAACTTTTTCTAACATTTTCTTAGCGTCGGTAATACTTAGTTGCATATCTATTTTTAAATTCTCTGCAATAGCAGTCATCAATGATTCAGTTCCATCTACTCCGCACCTAGGATCTAAAATGGTTGCCAATGCATATAACATAGGACAACCTGACCAATAACTTTTAAATTTATTTTCCATTAAGTTAACTATATTTCTAAAAAGTTGTGTAGCCCTATAATAAGAAAATGTTTCTAAAATATTAAATAGTTGATGTAAAGCTAAATGTGCAGTAGGATAATAAACTCCAGAAAGTAATTCAGTAGCATTGTAAAAAACTTCTAAAAATTTAAAAAAAATACTCAGCAATCTGCCAATCAGGATCGAAAATTAAAATTTGATCGTTCTTACTGTTTACGTATGCCGTGATAAGCTGTGAATATGGGAGTGCTGCCTTCAACATTAAATATGTTGAATTCCACCTATGTCTCACGTCAGTTGGAAACTTTCTTGGGCGCATATGGCTATTCCTGCAATATTGTTTAAATTCTTGGAGCCGAGCTCCAGAACTAGATATGAAGGATAATGATTCTCTAATATTTGTAAGATTAGCAGAGATATGTTCAATTCCTGCCTGAACTACTAAATTAATTATGTGACATGCACACCGTTGATGAAAAATTTCCCCTCCAAATGCCGATTTCAAACTACGTTTAAACAGATTAATTGCAGCTGTATTAGCTGACGCATTATCAAAAGTAATTGTTAAAACTTTATCATCTATCCCATAAAACCCAAAAATTTCTATTATTGTACTGAAAATAGCTGTTGCATTATGA
>NW_010367947.1:107527-108180 GCF_000414095.1 Morus notabilis | reverse complement strand
GTCATCAACGTAGTGCGCTGTGACACATAAATATCCAGTTTTATTGCACCCTCCCACAGATCAGAAGTGCAAGAGACAGTAGCATTAAAAGTCCTAAAATTATCAACAAGAGATTGTCTCATTGCATAAAAAACTTTCATGCAATCAGAACGAGTTGTGTTTCTACTTACCCGTTTAAATTGTGGGCAAAAGGTTGTCTGGATGAATTCTTCGAAGGAGGCATCATCTGCAAAAGAAAGAGGCAATTCGGCACTAGCTAAAAATTTAGCTAATGCCTCATGAGCACATTGTGCATCGTATGTAAAATTTTGTAACCCATGTGATGTAAGTGATAATGTTTGTTGGCGGGAGTCCACACTCCCACCTTGGTGCAACGGTAGACATATTTTCCAATGTCTATCCAGATGACCAGTACCCCCACCCTTTTTATTAGAAAAGTGTTTTTTTGCAATATTTACATACCGCACGAATTTCTATCTCACCTACTTTTGGATTTGGTCGGGGCTCCTTGGTGAAATGCTGCCATGCCGGAGAAGTTCGCGGTCTTTTTCCTCTGCTGCGTTCTCCAGCTTCTTCGTTGTATACTAAAGCATTATCCACCGGAGCATTTTCTGGTTCAACGGGGGTGGGGTTGGAAGGCATCATTTCTTCCT